>NW_019397353.1:0-40033 GCF_000591075.1 Eurytemora carolleeae
AGGACATCTGAATCCCTCCAGTGGAATGTAAATCACCCTGCGTAAAGTTTTAAATTGTAAAAAGCATTTTTTGAAACTCCTCCAGTGAAAAAAAAATCCCTCCGGTGGTCTCCAGTAGAATCGAAATCTTACTACGAACTTCTTTGAGTCCAGTAGTAAGACAATTCAAAAGTTGTATTAAATTTTTCTGTAATTTGATGCATTTATTTGTCAAACTAGTTTTAAAAGTAAAATTCTTGATTTAATAAATTAATTTTGATAAAAGTGTATCTCTAAGATTTGAAATTTATTTTTCTAGCTAAATACATATGTAATTGCCTGTTGTCTTGTAAGTAGTTTAAGATACATTTTGGTGTTCTTCTTTACTTTTATTCCAGCACATTTATACCGCTACAGTTATCTGTATAATAAGGCAATATAAATGCATAAAAGTATAATGCAAGAATATACACATTCTTAGATATTAAGAATAAAAAATAGTACAGTGGTTTCAGCTAATAGCATTCTTTAAAATATTTCTAAAATAGACTGTCGTGATATTAAGAATTTCGTTCACTTTTGATTTTATTTAACAAAACTGAGATTTGAACGAAACTCTTAATATGACGACAGTCTCCTAAAACTCTTAATATCACGACAGTCTCCTAAAACTCTTAATATCACGACAGTCTCCTAAAACTCTTTATATCACGACAGTCTCCTAAAACTCTTAATATCACGACAGTCTCCTCAAACTCTTAATATCACGACAGTCTCCTAAAACTCTTAATATCACGACAGTCTCCTAAAACTCTTAATATCACGACAGTCTCCTAAAACTCTTAATATGACGACAGTCTCCTAAAAAAGGAATAAAGTGCTTTTCATATGTAATGCTTTTTTCATTGTTTCGTTGTAGCAATGTTTATGGGAAGCACTGTATTTACATTTTCCTTTGTCTACGAAAATTCGAAATAGAAAATCTTCCTTATCTATGAAATGTCCTTTCTATGAAATGTCCTATCTATGAAATGTCCTATCTATGAAATGACCTTCCTATGAATTTCTTTTTCTATGAAATTTCCTATCTATGAAATGTCCGTTTATGAAATGTCTTTCTATAAAATGTCCTATTTCTATAAAATGTCCCAACGACTTAATAAAAAACATTTTAACTAAAGAAAAATATTGAACAAAAGATCTTTATTGTTAACATTTTTGGTCATTGTTTTATCTTAAGTTTGAAATTTTTTTCAAAGAATCGTTGAAGGCGAAGCATGCAATAAACATAATAACTTTTTTCCTTAACTCAAAAGTAAAGGTATTTAGTTTACGTTTATTACGATAATAATATGTAGTAATCATAGAAAATTCCAGGATCAGTATTCAATAGCTATTATATATATCAAAGAGATATCACCCCCTCCCCCCAAGGCTCCCCCTCCTTTTCAACCCAGAATCTATGTATAGCCTAGGTGGAGGTCTGTGGGAGGTCCTTGGACTTTGGAGGACTGGACGTTTAGAAAGGACGGAAGACTAACAGTTTGAAACTTCCATGTTGCACAAAATGCACAGTGCACAGTTAAAAGCTCGTGCGCAAATTAATCGATGTAAATTTGGTCAATTACTTCTAAAAAACTAAAGCTAAAAGAAAGTGCACTATAGTTTTAGAATGTTCAATGTTCATGTCTCCTAAAAAAAAGTAAGTTTGTTGAGCGGCGACACTTCATGGTCAAGCACAGCCTTGAAAATTGACACAAATTTTCATAGCAACCTAGATTTACATAAATGGAGACAGCAAGTATCGCTTAGCTAAACTCAGTAACGTAAGAATTATCTTATTAAACAAAGAATCACAATAAAAAGCAAATGAACGAAAGAAAAAATCTCATTTATAATATTGCAAAAAATATATAAAAAATTTGAAGATACATGTTGGTGTAAAAAATTAACCTTATCTATAATGTTTTAATATAGCTTAAGCTTTACAAAATGGCGATAATTTTTGTGACTTTTTGCGCATGTGTTACATATTAAGCGGGAAACTTTCCACAATCGTTGCGTTGGATATCCTGTTTATCAATGGGGAACTGAAACTCTTAAAGTATGCTAATTTGAAGGTTGAATTTAGCTTTTCGACTTCAATATTCTTTAATAGGTATTCTAGTAATTTGAAAGTAAAAGAACACGTCTACAACCTATATGAAAGGAATCATAAATGTAAGAAAAAAGACTGAACTAATTCCGTACAGTCGTCTCTGAAGTCACATTCTTTGTGGGTAACCTTGTAGATCTTTAGTTTACCCTAATAATGAGTGGTAATTATAGGAAATCTCTACCAGACTAAGGATCATTATTCATAATATATAAATGAGGTTCGAAATAAGGAGGTGGTTAATTTTGTAAAACTAAATTTTCTCATAGAGATAGATAAATTATTTCACAACTCATGTCAAAGGTGACTGCCTTTTCATAGGGACTGAAACATAATTAGAAGTGTTTCTCCATGCAAAGATGGCAATGCCTGCCTGACTGATTCGTGTAAAAGATATCGTTGTAAATCGGACATTTCATTCTTTGCATGAAGGTCATTTTAAAATGCGAGCACAAGCCCTTTAAATCAGAAATACTTCTAATGTTAAGTGCGTTTTGTTGCCTCAAAAATACAGAAAACAATAATTGTTTAAATTTATTTATCAAAAAATACTACAATTTTTCCAAATTGTCCAATATGTCAACATCACACGCATCCAGTTCCACCTTGTTTAATGGCTCATATCTTCCCAACAAGAATCCAGTGCACGATCCATGTTCTCTGATATACTAAACAATTTTTTGTTCTTAAATTGACCTGTTGATTGTATACATGTTATAGACACGTATGTAATCTCCATTTATAAAGTGAAATGCCGACCAAACAGTGTCAAAATGTCGGCTAAAAGAATAATGAGATAATTTTTTTTTTCGGAAAAATATTTTTTTTTCAAATTGTGTTTTTTTTGATAAAATTTACTAATTAAAAATGTTTCTACAGTCCCTATAAGTTGGTATTGAAATCCCCGATTCAAATTTTCTTGGAACCTACTTTTCATTTTCACTAGTTAGCTTCCAATTTTCATTGATTTTCTCAATATCTAAAACAAAAACCAAAATTATTTTTTGTTTAGTTTAATTTTTTGCAATATTTTGTCAAAATTGAACTTTAAGTTATAAGAATTGATTACTCATTTCAAACTCCAATTCTTATAAATTAGCAACCTGATATCGTATCTATAGACAAACTATGAATTTTACTAGATCAAAATATCAAAGTTTGAAATAGGGTTCACAAAGATATGTAATCATGAAGATTGCAAAGATAAACCGATTAGAACAAGCGTAATCTACCCTATGCGTAAAAAAATTAACAAAAAAATCCTTACTACTACTATTTATGAAAAACAAAAATTTCACAGTGATTGTTTCAAAAATGAGAGTGCTATGGCAATAAAACTAGAGGGGGGGGCCGCCAACTTCCCCCCCCCAGCCTGTTTAGGGTTAAGGTGAGTAAACAGTTCTTTTGCAATTATTATTAATTAAGTAACTTACTAAGTAATTCTAATGTTTGAGTAGAATTGTGGCCAACAGGTCCAACATAACAAAGTTCTTTCCCAGTTATCCTGAACTTCTTATTCCCATGTATCCCTAAATATATATATTGCACAAAAATCTAATACTTACCTTGTCTAACGGTTTTATAAGTTTTTATCCAAAAAAAATGCAGGACAGATCGAACCAGTTTTTTTCGGCACATCACATGCTCATAGGAAGATTATAAATAGTTTTTATGAAAAATTTAGCGCCGAAAAATGTTAACATTTTTTTTTTGAAAATTCAACAAATTTGTAATTTTGTAACCATCAATCAGAAATTTGTAATTTTGTAACCATCAATCAGAAATTTGTAATTTTGTTACTGAAATCTGATATTTTTTGAAGAACGATGAATATAATGGTGACTTTTCAACATAAATCTAAAACTAAATGTTGGAATGTCAAAATTAAATTTTTAATAAGATTATGGCCTTTTTATGCTAAATTATTTCATCTTTGCCACTCATTCAAAACCCCATCTAAATATACGCAGATTGAACTGGTGAATTTGTTTCTCATCATGACTTCAAAATAATCTACAAACGTTTTGAAAGTGCTAGCACCAAAGCTGACCATGAGAGAACGGAAATGTGCTTTCAGACATAAAGCATGGAGTTATAGGGATGGGGATGGCTTTTAAAAGGATATTTATTAACATGGAGTTATAGGGATGGGCACCATTGTTATATGCTTAGTTGAACTTTCAGAAAACTTTGGTTTTTATAAACTAAAATCCACTTTGGAAACCCTTTTTACAATTGACTGTATCAAAGTACATAATCACCAGTTTGCATGAAGTCAGAGCTCGCAGGTCCATCCAAATGTATCAACTTCACATACTTTCCATCATCCTTACCTGAAACTCGTTAAACTAAAGTAAACAGATTGAAATTCTATATTTTTCAAATCATCATCAGTTATTGAAGAGATATTGGAATGAACAAAAAGATTTTAAAATATGTAATTGCAGATAAATTTGTTTTTCTCTTATTTTATGTTATTCCAAGAATTTAGAGAAGCTACGATGTCACAAACTTGTGTCAGAAATGTCTGATAGCTTCTTCTATTGCAGTGCAAACTTGACACGACGTTTCATGATTATTGAGTTATGTTCTTGATTGACAAGGGTAATTAGAAGATCACATAGAATTACGTCTACAGTCCCTTTAATATATAAATTTAATAAGGTTTCCCCCTTTTCCTTAGCTTACCTTTAGCAATAAAGTGAGATTCGAAATAAGTAGGACCAGATTTATTTGTATCGAACGCCCGAATTTTTTTCTGAAAAAAAATATTTTTTTTTCGAGTTTTCTATTTTATTTTTAGTTTTCCCTTAATGTTTACGTTACTCACCGCTGTTATATAGAAGTCTTCGAGTCTTTTTTTCATACAAAGTTTGCCAGTTTTAGCCACCATTTTTATTTTTCGATACAACACCTGAAATATATTTTAGAATTTTGCAGATTTTCATGTTTTACATGCACACATATATTAAAACTTTAGAGCTGAAAACTTTAGAATGGTGGATATCGAGACTAACCTAATCTTGCACTTGTATCATGAAAAGTGTATAAAGTTCAACCAATCAAGGTCGCGTATAAGAATAAATTTGAAATTTTGCGCGCCATTTAAGACTAATATACAGAAGCGGGAGAGACTCTCTAATTTAGAAAACCGGTTTTTGATTTTTCTCTACTTTATCCAAGAAAGAACGGTTTAAGAAGAAAATCAAAAGTGTGTCCGTTGGATACTCAAATTAAGTAATTGGGATTAAGGATATCTCATTCTAAAGTTTTCAGCTCAGATTATTTTTTTCCATTTATTTCTTATCTACTCACTTTATGAAATCCAGCGGCATGGTTTTGCATTTTCTCGCCAACTCTTTCCACGGTTTTTTTTTCTAAAACAAGCTGATCGTTTTTCTAAAACAAGCTGATCGTTTTTTTTCTAAAACAAGCTGATCGTTTTTTTTCTAAAACAAGCTGATCGTTTTTTTTCTAAAACAAGCTGATCGTTTTTCTAAAACAAGCTGATCGTTTTTTTTCTAAAACAAGCTGATCGTTTTTCTAAATTTTTCTAAAACAAGCTGATCGTTTTTCTAAAACAAGCTGATCGTTTTTCTAAAACAAGATGATCGTTTTTCTAAAACAAGCTGATCGTTTTTAACTTTACAAAAACTAAATTTAAACGTCCAAGCGTGGATAAACTGCAGAAATGATTATTTATTAATTTCGCTTCACAACAGAAATAAATATAAATTTACTTTGGGGAAGAGCGGTGGTTTTTTTTAAAGTTCAGAACAGTATAGGAAGTTAGTTTTAACCCCTTTTTAAAATCAAAGGTTTGTGTGTTCATAATAATTATAGATTTGACTTATTTAAGACGGATCCCTTGACATAAACAGAGAATTTTGAACATCAATTGCTTAGGAGCATCTTTGAGTTGTAATAAATGCCATAGCTGTGATCTGAATTCAAAAATGATTTGAATTTTGATACGGATGAACAATCACCATGTATATATCTATATATAAATTTGGCTTGTCTGTCTGGGTGTCTGTTTGTTTGTATCCAATAAACGTCAAAACGGCTGAACCGATCGGGCCCAAATTTTTTGTGGGACATCATGTGACCACAGGGAAGGTTTATGAATGATAAAAAAATGTGTTTTAAAGGTTTTTATTTTTGTAAAAAAAATTAAATTCTTTAAAATCCGCGAATTTTTTTTAAAATCCGCAAAATTTTTTTCTTCTTTGTTTTAAAATGTAAAACAAAAAGAACATGTTTACAATTTAAATAGAAGATGGGCGCGAAGCGCCCACAAGCCTAGTTTAATACATTTTTTTTGATTTTGTCTGCAGTTAAAAGTTTTTAGAGCGTAGAATATGTAAAATGTAAAATAAAAAATTGAAATTCATACGAAGGATTACTGAACGAACTGAACCCAAACTCTAATTTCTAAAAATTCATGTATTGAATCATTTTAATTAAAACTTTATAGACTTTTTAATTAAATAGAATTCAGAGTTTGGATTATTAAAGGTTTACGACATCAGAGCTGAAAACTTTAGAATAGTGGATATTAAGATTAATGCTTGATCCTCTCTTTTTCTTAATATCGAGACTAACCTAATCTTGCACTTGTATCATGAAAAGTGTGTAAAATTCAGCCAATCAGAGTTGCGTATAAGAAGCCAATAAATTCGAAATTTTGCGCGCCATTTAAGATTATATACAGAAATCTCTAAATTAAAAAAACCGGTTTTTGATTTTTCTCTACTATATCCAAGAAAGAACGGTTTAAGAAGAAAATCAAAAGTATGTCCATCGGATACTCAGATTAAGTAATTGGGATTAAGGATTAAGGATTAAGGTTCTTAATTCATAAAATTAAAAAATTATAATCTTTTGGCCAGTTACTGTTTTCCACGGAAAAAATTTCCAATTTACCTTTCATGAACTGTGCAGGTAAAATGTGATCTCTTACGAATTTATTTGCCCGTTCTTTGTCACAGGCATCCTAAAAGAACCGTAAAAAACAAAACATTTATGATCAAAGATTAAATAAGATTGTATTATTATGTGTTGACCTTCCATAAAGAAGATTTCTCATTATTTCTTTTTATAGCATGCGGTATAGATATACTGAGAAGTAATCAAGTTTTATTTAATTAAATTTCTGAAGTGACTGTAACTGTAGTTTCATAAGATCCTCAATTGATGTCTGATTAACAACGGTACTTCTAGCCCTGTATCTGATGTGGAAGAAATCTCAAAAATATAACATCTATAACTTTACAGTAATACTTTTCTTTTAAAAAAAAATATTTCCATCATATACTAAAAACTCATTTAAAAGAATATACTTAATATATACCCTCCAATGAGCTTGTTGTTCTTGACTCCATTCATCCTTAACATCCTTAACGTTTGTTATCACTTGTAATTTAACAGCAATAAGTTTCACTTTTACGCTAACTTTTATGCAAAATTCTCTCTATTTAAAAAAAAAATTTTTAAGTAAAAATAAAATGGCATCACCAAAATTCCAACCCTAGCATATTTATAGTTGAGTTATATTTGGGGATATTTTTTGTTCAATTGATTAAACACGGGCAGCCGTAGTACATTTGAATTTCCGAGCCGGGTCAACCTTTCCGGTCCCAGTAGTTGTAACTGTATCGCTCGGACATTGCATTGGGTAAAGCAGACACTCAATAGGACAAGCCGGTGCAACAAGGTTGACGCGGTCAGACTTCAGGTTTATTTTACTTTTACTAAAGGGTCAGAGGTACGTGTAAAAAATATACAAATAAAAGATTACCTTTGTTAGACTTTTTGAAGTAGCTTTATCAAATTCATTCGATAAAACGTCTACTGCCTCTACTGCCATTATTCTCAGATTTATAAATATAGCCCTTAAAACATTACCTAGGTAATAATGTCCATTATCTGAATGAAAATGTACCATATATATATATATGTGTTAAATAGGGTTTTGTTATATCGTGTATAAAGTAAATTTTATTACAGTACAATTTTGTCATTTTGCATAACATTATATGCTCAATGAACTTTACTCCTTAATTAGGTTATTTTTTTAAGATTTACTGATCGGGATATAAAATAGGACATACAATTGTACTACTAAAATTTGAACTTACATTTGGTAATTTTTATTTTAGAATTTTGTGAACCTTCCATTTTGTCCATTAATACATTTAGTGAATTCACATCTCGTCACTTTTACTTTAGGTCAATTTACATTTTATCAACTGTTTACATTTAGCATTAAAAAAGAAACTGAGTTTTTGCCACGAACTCGAATTTTCCAATCTCCATATATTTCCAACCTGACAGTGTAAACCTTTGATATTTCAAACTTATAATTTTTTCTACCAAACGTTGTTATAGGTTGAAATGTATCAAATGTAGTGATTTTCGACTTGTAAGTGTAAGTTTTACGTATTGTTGTCACTCCCTTTAGACACACCTGTATGTACTTATTGATGAAACTGTAAAAAAATTATCAAATTAAAAAGATGTAAGTTGTGTACCTGCTGATGATTCACTGATGAAGATAAGAAGAAGATAAGAATTAAAGATAAGAATGTATTGCAACATCGAGTTTACAATAATTGTTTACTTTTTAACATCATGTTTATTTATAATTTTTAATTCATTTATAAGGCCGGGTAGCCCGACTTGTATCCTTCATCAGTCTAAGGTTTAAAATTCAAAGGGTACTGAATTGTGAATTGGACACCACCATATTTCAGTAGAAGTAAATATTTCCATTTACTGTTATAGCGCCGATTAAAGAATTCATAACTCTAATTGGATAATGAGATAGATAGAAAGAGATATGTTACCGCCATACTATTTCCATTGGTTCAGAATAGACACCAAACACATGACTGAACCCTGATTGGATCAGGCGCTAATGGACTCGGCATACAGGAGTCGCCACTCTGTAAATATAAACTTAAGCTGTGAGTCTCTTTATCAAAACAATATGTAGAGTTTACACAAAAAGGTTTAGAACACGTTAAATCTTTATTTAAGAATCGATAATTACTTTTTGAAACATTAAAATCTCCACAATTCCTTCATTGGTCTCTGCTGTATAAATCCGCAAGTCACTTTTATAGAAAACCCACAGTTAAAGATTTTTGATTTTTTAGATAGAAAAACAAAGATATCTTTGTAATTTTTGCTCAGATCAAGGATTATAGATTACCTGTAAATCAGGCATCCCCTCCCCTTTTTATAAAGAAGGTCACTCAAAAGTACGTCAACAGTCCCTTTTTCAAACCACTTCAGGAAAAATAAATAGTTATAAAGATGCTAGGATCGGACATCTTGAATAAATAACGAATCTACACAGATAGCCTTGTTACAAAGAAATGTATTAAACCTTTTGTAGATAAATTGAACAGAAAAATGATAAAAGAAATCTAATATCAATGCTTATATAATATTTACAATTTTTCCTGTAATTTAATTAGTACTGTTAACTTAGTGTTAACATTATTTTCTATAATTCAATATATAGTAAACAAAGAACTGAACACTTGGCACAAACTCTAATTTTCCAATCCCTATATCTTTACAACCTGGAAAAGTAAGTATTACAAAATGGTAAAATAGCTAAAGATAAATGTTATTTTAAGAATAGACTAGCTGAAGGGCTCGGCGTTGCCCGTGGAAAAAAAAATGTTGAAAAAAAAGTTTGAAATAAAAAATGTCGAATTTTTTTAGCCTTTAACACCCCCGGCCACCCATGAGTGTCCACAAAAAATTTCAGCCCAATTTGATACGGTCCAGCCGTTTGACCGGCTATAGGCAACATATATATATATACGAATGTCTTGTTTTATTATATAGATAAAAACATATGGTAGGTTACATAGAAATCGAGTCCTTGCCACACAGTCTAATTTTCTAACCCCTATATCTTTGCAACCCAATGTTGTAGACCTTAGATATTTAAAACTATAGATTCTTTTACATAAAATAACCTAAATTAGAAATATCAAAGGTAGAAATATCAGGTCGGAAAATTTAAAGGTATTAACAAATTTAAGTTTGTCTCAAAAATTAATTTCATTTGCCATGTAACAGTTTTCTAGTTTATAATTTGCCAAGTGGCTGATAGATAATTTGCCAGGTGGCTGACAGACAATTTGCCAGGTGGCTGGTAGACAATTTGCCAGGTGCCTGGTAGACAATTTGCCAGGTGGCTGGTAGATAATTTGCCAGAGGACTGACAGACAATTTGCCAGGTGGCTGGTAGACAATTTGCCAGGTGGCTGGTAGACAATTTGCCAGGTGGCTGGTAGATAATTTACCAGGTGGCTGGTAGACAATTTGCCAGGTGGCTGACAGACAATTTGCCAGGTGGCTGGTAGACAATTTGCCAGGTTACTGGTAGACAATTTGCCAGGTGGCTGGTAGACAATTTGCCAGGTGGCTGGTAGACAATTTGCCAGGTGGCTGGTAGACAATTTGCCAGGTGGCTGGTAGATAATTTGCCAGGTGGCTGGTAGACAATTTGCCAGGTGTCTGGTAGACAATTTGCCAGGTGGCTGTTAGACAATTTGACAGTTTATAGGGTTAGGAATTAGTCAGACCCCGTGCAGGGTACAAAAGGGACCGAGCACTGAACCATGACACGTTAGCCTCAGATACCTGGGACCAAAATGAATATGAACTGCAAATTTGAATCACCGATTCAAATCCTTTCTAGATCATTATCTTGATATCGGTGGTCATATTTGAACCGGCAGGAGGTGGTTCAGCAACGTAGCTCAAATTCATTAAATTTTGTCCCATCGCATTTGTTTGAATCTCCTTACAAACGTCAGTGAAACTTAGTGCAAAGTCTAATTCTTTATGAGAATATATATATATATATATATATATATTTTTGTATATTTTATATATTGTTAATATAGTTTATTCTTTTACATTAGGAAATTGGTAACTGTAGACATGCAGAAACAATATTGTATCTAATATCTAGTAAATGTATAAACATAAGCAATGAATATGTTTATGTACATTAATATTGTATCTAATATCTAGTAAATGGATGTACATAAACAATGAATATGTTTATGTACATTAATATTGTATCTAATATCTACTAAATGGATGTACATAAACAATGAATATGTTTATGTACATTAATCCGGGGAGAGGGTTTATTCTTCAGGTTTAACCTGAATTGAGTAAGATGATTTTTTGTTTGATATAGTTCAAAAAGCATTTTTTTTAAAAATACGAAAAGATACTAAACATCATTTTTGAATATATTTTTGGAAGTAAATGTAAAATAATGACATGATGAAGCACTTTTTTATAATATATTGTCTCACAAATTATATAGTTAGAACAGGAGACGAACTTCTACATATTATATAGTTAGAACAGGAGATAAACTTCTACAAATTATATAGTTAGAACAGGAGATAAACTTCTACAAATTATATAGTTAGAACAGGAGATAAACTTCTACAAATTATCTAGTTAGAACAGGAGATAAACTTCTACATATTATATAGTTAGAACAGGAGATAAACTTCTACAAATTATTGTGTTGAAAAGTTGACTATATCGATAATTCTAAATCTTTGAACAAAAATGTCAAATACTTAAGACAATAAAATTCCGTATTTATTGATTAGAATTTGTTTGAAGTTTATGTCAGATTTCTCAAGTTATCTGCAAATGGTTTTATGACCGACAAATTGGACCAAAACATAGAATAGAACCAAAATCAATTTGACATAGTCATATCCGCAAAAATGACTTGCTTTAGAAACAATGAAAAAATTATCAAAAATTCAAATTTTTCAAGCAAGAAAAAGGAACCTTATTAACCATACAATGATAAAATTGATCAGATTAAGATTTCAAGAATACCTTCGTTAATCGAGCATGCCCTTTTTTGTTTTAGAATGGAGGGTTGCTTATAACTCACTTTAAAATTAAAACTGAATAACCTGTTGTACCGTCTATAGTTATCTATGTACAAAGTAAACCATGTAGGTAAATAGCAGACTGTACCGTCTATAATTATCTATGTACAAAGTAAACCATGTAGGTAAATAGCAGACTGTACCGTCTATAGTTATCTATGTACAAAGTAAACCATGTATGTAAATAGCAGACTGTACCTTCTATAGTTATCTATGTACAAAGTAAACCATGTATGTAAATAGCAGACTGTAGAATTAACGATGCTGAAATATGTCAAAGTAAAAATATTTTTTCTTCAGAATATTGTTAAAATGTAATTTTCATGGAGCCTTTCATCTTTTCTTTACTTGTAAATATTGAAATATCTAATCCATAGTTCAATCAAGCACATATATATCCTCCTGACTGCTTTTAAAGATTAAACAGTTTTCAAGCCTGTGTCGGCTGTAAAGTGTTATTACATTGCCTTTGCTTTAGATTTTACTTCATTAACTCAACTGTTTTTGTAGCCCTAGGATATTTACATTTTAGAACAATAAATTAATCTTCGTGGCAGAAACAATCACAAAAAATAATTTTTGCCTTTAAACATTTTTAAAAAAGTGAATATTTGCAAATTATCTTTTTTCCATCTCATGATCTAAGTTCGTTTCCTTTATGTCCATTTGACAGCCCAAGTTTTTTTTCTAAAATAATCTTATTTGTTTGTTTATTTTCTTGTGGTTTTTAACAATTTTTTTTTCATCGATTTTGATGGTTATTATATCGTTAGAACTGACGATCAAGGGTCAACCCAGACCACAGACTACACAGACTGCTTATCTCCTTTGGTGTGGGCTACGTAGGCCTAAGTTGACACGACATGCTACGTTTTTACGATAGGTTTTTAGAGTGCCATCTCACGGCCACTTGTTAAACATAATACACATTCAGGGGTTAAGTTTTACAACTTTTAAAGAAATACTCAAATTTTAAACATGAAACATAACATTTAGGAATTCAGACTTTTTTTTGAAGATTTTGTGTTTCGTATCCAAAGGATCCTAAAATATCCCTGAATATAGATGTTTGCTGATTGGTTGTGTACACTGTACAGTACTTGTACACAATAGAACACGCTGTGGAAAATATCGAATATTTTAGCTGCTAATCGATCTCTGTAACTCTCTTATCTCTGACCCAGACCAAAATATATTTTCAATAAATGTGGAACTATAAACATCTGCTTTTTTACTCTACAGAGATTTGGTTCATCACCATCATTGAATTTTAAAGTTATTGTTTATTACCCTAGTAGAGTAGGTATTGTTTATTACCCTAGTAGAGTAGGTATTGTTTATTACCCTAGTAGAGTAGGTATTGTTTATTACCCTAGTAGGTATTGTTTATTACCCTAGTAGAGTAGGTATTGTTTATTACCCTAGTATAGTAGGTATTGTTTATTACCCTAGTAGGTATTTGGAAAACTTTTCATCGAATTGTCTTGGAATCCCTGTGCAAGGTAAAGTGACAGCGGTCATAAATTTAACTCATTTGTCAAGTGTGTCCGATTCAGAACGGTACCATTAAAACTTATTTCAATAATGAAAATATATCCTTATTTTTCTAGGTAAAAATTAGAGTTTCTCGGCGCTCAATTTTTCAGCAAGCAAAAATATGAATAACTTCGTTATTTATGATGAGACCAAGGTTAGAGGGTACCGGAAGGACTTGACACTTTGTAAATGGAAGTTCCATTGAAATTACAGCTTACAATGAAAATTATCATCTCAAAAAACATATAGTAATTTAGATTTTTAGGTTTGTTCAATTCGATATAAATGTTTAAATCGCGCACCCCACTCTAAAGATGATCAGAGCCGGTACAACATATGTACTGTATAATATACATTCAGTGGTACTGTCCAGTCTGGACTACCCAGTGCAAAGGATCGACCCAGCACGTATTATGCAACAAATGTAGCCTGTCAAGTTCACAGTGTGTGCAATCAATATTTAATAAGTTTTTATAAAGATGCTATATTTCTATAATAAGGAGACTAAGGATAAACAGAAAGAAATAATCATATAAAAATAGATCTTTTTGCCATTTACAGTCCTATAGTCATTTTATGTGTGCATATATGTATGCAAGTTTTCAAGATTCAAAACCGATTAGACCAGCAAAACTCAATAAATGAAATCTGCCAAAACTTTGCAAATTCAGTGAACATGTTGAACGAGTGCAAAATTTCTTTTAGTATTATCTTGAGAAGCATTTGCCCACTTCTCAGGAATTCAAACAGTTGGAAACTGCAATTTCACATTTAGGAAACTGCAGTTTCTTACACAAACTTTAGGGTAATAAAGTTTTTTACACAATCTGAAAATTGAAATTTTTCAATTATGGTTTTGGTTCTTCATAAATGTTACTTGCGGTTTTGTTTTGGACAGATAAGGAAGAGAATTGACAAAATTTATCTCTGTAAAAAATAAAAAAATGACATATTTTTTATGTTTCCTTCGATAGGTTAAAAGGGTCTGTTGGGAATCTGTTTAAAATAAACAATTGCATGAACTGCTGCTATTTAAAATATTGGACAATCGTCCATGATTACTTGAATCTAAAATCGTCTTCCTTCTTCACTGTTTATTGGTCCCTCTGTACACTGGAGGAAAGTTAAAGGGACTGTAAGCGTAATTTAAAGGGACCTTCCAATTTAAGAGGATCATTCATGATTCACAACGGTACCCTTTAAACCTTAGACTAATCAAGGATGTCGAACCTATCCCTATAATTAATTTACTGACGCATCGGTTGTTCGACTTTAGACTGGACACAGCGTAAAGTCATGTTTTAGTGGAATTTAAGTGGGTTTCGATATGTTCAATTCAAGCCAAAAGATCTCTCTTCTCGATGAACAGTACAAAATGTTAATGGTACTGTTGTGAATTGGGCATTGCCCTCTGTGTATGGAGGGACACTTGAAATTATGCATTACAGTCCCTGTAAAAGAGAATTAAGATAAATATCTCCAAATTATGCTTACAGTCCCTTTAAAAGAGAATTAAGATAAATATCTTCAAATTATGCTTAAACAGTCCCTTTAAAAGAGAATTCAGATAAATATCTTCAAATTATCCAAGATTTTCACAAAACCTTATCCTCCAAGGGAATATCCAAGATTTTAGATTTCAGTTCAGAAATGGAAGAAAAAAATTTTAAAAGTAAAATCTCTAGTTTTACATTTTCTGAAAATAATAGTATAATGAAGTATTCTGCTAAGTATCATAATTAAATATGAGTACACTAACGTATTTAAATATATAATATTATTGTATTTATTCTATTGTATTTAAATATATAATATTATTGTATATATTAGATTGTATTTAGATATATTAGACTATTGTATATATTATACTGTATTTGAATATATATAAGATTATTGTATGAATTAGATTGTACTTAAATTTATAAGATTATTGTATGTTTTCTATTGTATTTAAATATATCAGACTACTGTATGTATTATATTTTATTTAAATATATAAGATCATTGTATGAATTCTATTGTATTTGAATATATAAAATTATTGTATGTTTTCTATTGTATTTAAATATATCAGACTACTGTTTGTATTATATTTTATTTAAATATATAAGATTATTGTATGAATTCTATTGTATTTGAATATATAAGATTATTGTATGAATTCTATTGTATTTAAATATATAAGATTATTGTAAAAATTCTATTGTATTTGAATATATAAGATTATTGTATGTTTTCTATTGTATTTAAATATATCAGACTACTGTATGCATTATATTTTATTTAAATATATAAGATTATTGTATGAATTCTATTGTATTTAAATATATAAGATTATTGTATGAATTCTATTGTATTTGAATATATAAGATTATTGTATGTTTTCTATTGTATTAAATTGCAAAGATTGAAGATACAATTCTGGGTAAAATAAAGAAACAAAAAGCCGAGAAATCAAAATGGATTTATTTCGAGAAACTAGAATTTGTAGTTATTTATTCATTTCTGGAAAATGGGCCTCATCTCAACATAGTTTTATTTATATATTTATCTATTTACCTATACATATGATTAATGCTTGTCTGTTTGTTTGTCTGAAACATCAGTTTGTATGGTATGGTTTATGGAACATCAAAATTGGAAGAAAAAATCTTGTAAAATGGTAGGAATTTTTTTGGGAAAATTAGATAAGAAAAATCCGCTAAAATTTGGAAATGAATTAAAATGGCCGACTTTCAGAGCACAGTTAAAAGCTAAAATTATTTACATTAATTGTTTACGCGAAATGCCCTAAAAGCCTAGTACATTATATTATATAATTACATAAGTCAAAATTCATGCAGTGCAGTGTACTGATGAAATGTATCTATACAAATTTTAAATAATTAATACAATATGTTCTCATCAAAGACGCATTTAAAACCAACCAAAAATGCTGCCGTTCGGAAGCTCTGTTGCAAGCTCAGATCATGAACAAATCAATAAAGAAACACTAAAGAAAGAGAAATTATCAATCTGAATAGTCAATTAATGGTAAAGAAACTGAGTATTTGCCACAAACTCAAATTTTCTAGTCCCTTAAATTTGTGTGACCTTATGGTGTAAACCATGGATCTTTTCAACTCAGATCTTTGATCTAACAGAATTCTCATGTTTGAAATATCTAAGGTATACAACATTGGGTTGCAAAGATATAGGAATTAGAAAATCAGAGTTTGTGGCAAAAACTCAATTCCTTTAAGAACAAGGAGAATCTTTTAAAGTCTAAATATTTTGATATGAGATGTTTATTATTTTATCCCTTACTTGACAGAGCCCTAGGGTTGTTTACATTAGCCCCACGTCCAGATGCACTTCTATAAAACTTGCAATAACTCCCAAGCTGAAAATATTCTGAAAAGAAATGATAAAAACAATCTATGCTCTCTGCATCAAGTTTATTGTGTGTACAATACATGCACAGCATGCATAAGTGTCTTCCAGTCGATAAAAAACGAGTGAAGAAAATAACTTTCTACATAACTTTGAGCTATTGTTATTATTTTACAATATATTGACAAGTTAAGAGGCGGAGCTATTACAAGATTACGATTTTGATTCTACTTGACAAAGTTTTTTTTTTTAATGATAGGCTTATCTTCTAGCACCAATTTTAGCGTCTAGTTTTGCGTATTTTCCTTTTAAAATTGATAGACTTATATTTCAACAGTAAAGCAATAACTTTAGGTTTTAGTTATATCTTTTAGAAAACACTTGATTTTATAGTGTGAACTTAATTTAGTTTGTTAATTCTAAAAAGGAAAACCCTTTCTATTATGGTAAAAATTATAAAAATTGACTTGCAATTTTGTTTTTTTATATTCATGGTTTTAAGTTTTAACTCTTGAAAGAAGGGGTTTCTTCATTCAAAAATATATAGTTTATATAGTTAACTTTTTTCTCTGATTTTCATAACAAACCTTTAAGATGCCAATACTATGAAAATTTAACTTTTCAAGAATAAAATTTTATTTTAAATCAATTTACTGATAGCAAAAATAATAAAAATGAATTTAGCTGTAAATTTCCAGACATTTTTAGAACAGACAATGCGACACTTTAATATTTTCATATGACAATGTTTCCATGGCAATTCATTTGGAAGGGAAATAAGAAACAAGAAATGTTGCTCTCTGAAAGCATTGGACAAGATGGGGAGGGGGGATTCGTAACCCTGGCTTCCTCCCCACTCCTTCTAGCNTATACCGCCGATAGAGTCAAATCTGTATGTAAAAAAGAAGCTCGCTCGTCTCTATAGATTCAGTAGAAGTAAATAGTTCCATTTACTGTTATACCGCCGATAGAGTCAAATCTGTATGTAAAAAAGAAGCTCGCTCGTCTCTATAGATTCAGTAGAAGTAAATAGTTCCATTTACTGTTATACCGCCGATAGAGTCAAATCTGTATGTAAAAAAGAAGCTCGCTCGTCTCTATAGATTCAGTAGAAGTAAATAGTTCCATTTACTGTTATACCGCCGATATAAGGATTTATCTCTAATTGGATAATGATCTAGATAGAAAAATAGATGTTACCGCCATGCAATCTAGACTGAACCCTGATTGGATCAGGCGCTAGAGTGTCGTATTGGAAAGGGAAAACAATATTTGTTCTTGAAATACACAGTCGTATCAATTTACTGCTTTAAGAGTTTAATCTACCCTATGATCAAATATTACTGCAACAAAGTTTAACTTCAGAAATGGATCAAAAATCAATAAACACATCACACCTTTTCTACATTTTTATCAGAGTATACAATAAAAAAGGAGAATTTAAGACTCTGAAACTCGTTTCTCCAGATTGTAAAATAATGATTGTTTTTCATAAATCAAAATGTTCTATAGTAATTGATAAAAGAAACGTAATTTTAAAATTCATTTAAGTTGATTTCAGAGGTCAATCTTTGTTTCAATAATACTTGATTATGATTCAAACTTTACAGTATCCGGCCTATACCACAAACTCATGATCATAATGACTTTTAATTACTTTATATTCATCTATTTAACAACCACTGTATAAAGCAAATGTAAATGTCTCCTACTATTTAATATCTCTCTAAGAAGGATTTTAGAGCCTTAAGTCATTGAAAATATATTATTTAAGAAATAAAATTCAAGACAAAGAGTTGTCAAGTTTCTAAAGTTAGAAAAGGCAGCTAAAGATAAATATTAAATTGTAAACTCAAGAAAACTTTCAAAACGAGAAATTGTTCTTAATGTTAACTTTTCAACCTTCTTTAATTACGAACAACACTAATTAGAGGACAATGAGGGTTTTGGCTTCTCAAAAATTTTTAAAAATTTTAAAACAAATGTTTTTTTTGTTTGTTTATTCATTTGTTGGATCGTTATGAATTATAAAGAACATTAATAAAAGAACAACAATTATTTCTTTTATTTTTTATCATTCAATTGTCAAACTGAAAGAATATCATTGCTCACTTACACTTGTTTGCCGATTCCATTAGCGCCTGATCCAATCAGGGTTCAGCCATGTGTTTGTTGTCTATTCTGAACCAATAGAAATTGTATGGCGGTAATATCTATTTTTCTATCTATCTCATTGTCCAATTAGAAATATGAATCCTTTAATCGGCGCTAATAGTAAATGGAAATATTTACTTCTACTGAAACAATAGTGCACTGTATAATGTACTAGAAGCTAATTACTTTCCTTTCACTCTAATTTTCTATACTGATAATGAATAAAATAGCAAACGTTTAAAATATCAAAAATGTTTTACCATCAGTTTGCAAAGATGTATAATTAGAAACTAGATTTGTCCCTTTGATAATAATTATTAAGGGGAAACCATAATTATTTTTGTCACTGAATTCCTTTGTGATTTTTGGTACAATCTTTCCTAATTTGTTGTAGTTGTTGTAAGGTTTAGTAAATTTATTGGTAGAGTTAAATTGGCTACACACCACAACATATTACAAGTTTAATTATAGTTTCAGGTCTCTAGTAAGCATAGAAATTAGAACTTAACCCTACAATGCTGGGGGGGGGGGGCACAGTGATCCAAAGACTGCAAACTGCCACGTAAATTCGTTGAAAATGGAATCGAGTCTTTGCCACGAACTTAAATTTTCTATTTCCTATATCTTTGCAACCTGATGGTGTAAACCTTAAATATTTCAAATATATATTATTTGATCTAACAGAATTTATAGTTTAAAATATGTAAGGTATAGAACATTTGGTTGCATAGATAGAGATTATAAAATCAGAATTAAATTCAATTCAATCAATTAAAAATGTATTCAACTTTTCAAGGCAGCCTGCAGATCTGTTGTGGATAATCTACTGAATTGGTTTATAGCCTAGAGGGCCCCCTTCCCTCTCCCCCCCCCCTCAAACCTTGGCTACAGGGTCAAATTAGAAGATCCAACATGTTTTATGAACCAATTTTTCAGAAAAATTGAAAAAGTTCAACCCTTATATTTACATAGAAGAGGTGCTCTGGAGTTTTTAAAAATATTCGTTAAAAACATGTTATTTTCAAGTTTCTGAAAACCCTCTGGAAGTTTTAAAAGTAGTAATCTATTTTCAAGCTCTACACCATACTCTTCAAGATTTGTCCATGACAATTCAGAATTGACCTTAAAAACTCTTTACTGTTGCAGCCAATGGAGCTAGTTATATAGATAGTTGGTGATAAATAAATATAAAGGAATTGAGTCTTTGCCACAAACTCTGATTTTCTAATATCTTTGCAATCACTGAATTATATATACAGTACATAAATGTACAACATACTTTTAATTAACATTGATAAGTTAGATTGTTTTTGCCGTTCTCGATCCTTTCAAAATCCTCGTGTCTAGAGATTTGTGCAGATTTCAGTCTTAAATTGCAGAAATTCTTAATTCTTTAGAAACTTTTATCATAAGATTATTCTAGTCTAGATATAGGTTGAAATCATGGGATTTAAAATTAAATTTCATATTCATATCAATATAGCAATCACAATTTACTATGCAGTTTGGACCCGCCTAACCAGTGTAGGTTGGCCCTAATGAAGTTTCATTCTTAAAGAAACTGTAAATGTGATTTCAAGTGGTATATGTCATTTATTCACAAAGAAATGTGTCTGTTAAAATATTTGTCTTACATAAGATGGCGGAGAAATCCATTTTTTAGCTAAATAGGCGCTCAATTTTTACTGGAAAAATATGGATATCTTTGTCGTTGATTTGTTAAGCGGCCGAAAAAAACCTAATTTTATATGAAAACAATTATTAGAAATAAAACTTTTAAACTTAGAAAAACTGCAATGTCTCCCGCAATATTGAT
This sequence comes from Eurytemora carolleeae, assembly GCF_000591075.1. Taxonomy (NCBI): domain Eukaryota; kingdom Metazoa; phylum Arthropoda; class Copepoda; order Calanoida; family Temoridae; genus Eurytemora; species Eurytemora carolleeae. The sequence goes on from NW_019397353.1 coordinate 20,972, forward strand.
GAGATAAATGTACGTCTCCATGGTACCATTGTTCCTTTAAATCATGCAATTCTGTTGAAATAGATTTGCACAACTTTGTATTAATCATCCATTTTGTTTTAAATTGATGAAAAGTTTCTTATTGTTCTAGATTTGAGGTTTTCCCCTTTAAATATCGGATCTTACCCTAGGATCATTACATTCAAAACTCCTTGCAGTAACTACGTATTCTGTATTCAACATACAAACATATATCTAGAAAGACGTGGATTTAACGGTTCTGTCAATATTCCAGAAAGCTGTGGCTTTCGATCACAATTTGACCCATTAAACATTATTTGTTAGCCTTTTTTCTTAAATACTTTTTTGTTGGCATATGTTTCCTGTGTGATCTGGACCAGGCTTTATGAGGGAAAATCAATGTTTAAGATACTGAAGTAAAACGGTTGTTTTTATAAAGGTAGTCTGCACCTTTAAATATTTTGACTCATAACATTTATTTTCTAAACCCAACACACTGGCCCAGATACACAATGTGAAAATAAGCTTCAGTTTAAAAGGAGTAATTTTCAAAATGCTGGTTGACGTATACATGAGAACATGCACACAATCTTGAAATCTTGATTATCGTAAGGGATCTATATGAATGTTATTTATTAAATATTTAAACAGCCTCAACTAGGGCAGATTGAAGGATTCATAATGCGCTAGATAGAAAGATAGATGTTACCGCCATACTATTCCTATTTGTTCAGAATAGACAACAAACACATGACTGAACCCTGATTGGATCAGGCGCTACTGGGCTTGGCAATCGGCATACAGGAGTGAACAGAGTCACAACTCCATCGTTCTGGTTTTACCTCACCATGTCACCTTTACTTTTTGTAGACCTAGAAATATGAATTCTAATACTACAACGCGCTTGTTGCTTTTTTAAAATTTTAAAAGCAATAATTGGAAAAAATATTGCTTGATTTTTGCGTGAGAGCGCGTGCACAATGTACATCTTAGCAGTGTTTACAAATAAAACGTGGCTCTTAATAAAGTGAACAGTCCCTTTAAACCTCAATTCCCCCAGATTTGAAACTAACTGAAAGATTTCAGAACTCTGGTTTGTTTGTTTTAAAACTAGTAAACTAGATTAGAAACCCTAGAGGGAAAAATAAAAATTGCAAAAATTCAACAAACCTTGAAAACATTTTTGCATTTATGTAACACAGGGGATTTGTCTCATTTATTTTAAACTTCTTTCCATTTTACATTCATTCATTTTCATTTATAATAGAAGTAAACTATGTTTGTTAACCAAAACAAATGATCTTACTCCGCTGCAAGGTCGTCTTTGACCAAGATTTTCTCCGGTGCCAAACCAAACATTTTACACCTCAGACAAATCAGTAAACACCCTCGTACGTTCAGTGCTCACGTTTCAAATTTAGGTGAAAAACCTTAAAAGTTCGTGATTTGTCGTGAACAAATTTTTACAACCAAACTGTTAAACCTAACCTGCTTACGCCCAATAGTAAGATATTTAAAAACCCATTATTATTCATAACCATATATGTCAAAGATTTTTGAAATATTTCAGTTTTGTAAATGTAATTATTTTTAGGTTGGAAATAAATCTTTGCTTGATTATTGTCGACTACGTCAGTAGAGAGATTGGGGAAATCGAATTTGATGAATCTATAGATAGACGCCCTGGACGATAACTCCCCGGGGGAAATACTCTTGATATTCTTAGACGCCCAGGGATTTACCCCTCGGGAAGTCGCCCATTTGATCTTCCGTAGAGGTCTTTAGCTCAACAATGTTGTTGTGACCTATTCTTTTAACCCTGCTGGGATGGTGAAAGTGAACCACCTCTCTCTAAATCCTTAAATATATGACATGATAAACTCTCTCTGAATCCTTAAATATATGACATGATAAACTCTCTCTGAATCCTTAAATATATGACATGATAAAATTTTTAAAAATTTTATTTGCTCTTTTAATAATTTCCAACACGTCAAGATATTGACAGAAAAAAAATGTTTGGCAAAAAGTTTTAAAAAAACATGAATCTTTAACTGTGTTTGTATAAATTTTGCGTTAATAAAAAAATTAGATAAGACAAAACAACCTAATAGAAGAGTGTGCAAAAAATGGGTCTAAATAAAGATTAATTTTTGCAACAAAAGAGAGTGATAGGGGAAGGATGAATTTATTGAAAAATGAGATTATAATAAGATGAAAGTAGGATGGAATGGGTTTGAAAATATTCCTTGAGATTTCCAATTTCCTGGTCCCAGGTTTCTTTAAATACCTCTCCACATTTTATAAACGAGGTTTAAAGGGACTGTTCTACGTAAGAAAGTTTGAATATCATATTTAAAAGGATTATTTCACGTCAGAAAGCTAGAAATAGGATTTAAGTTTTTCGTCGTGAAAAAAAATAAGATTTCTTTTAACAATAATCTTATTGTTTGTCTGACATGTTTTAGGTGTTACATTAATGAAATCAAAAGTAATATTAAATATTAATATTTTTTCCGACCCTTTAACCCTAATCTGAGAAGAGTCCCTTACATATTCTGAAATCAAAAAGAAATATTGCAATAATTAAATATGAAGCATGTGACCTACACAGATTGTGCGACTAATTTGTAAGAAGTCACGTTGATCCAAAGGTTGCAAACTGTCACACAAAATGTTATTCACATTTTGCCCAAATACTCCTTTTAAGCCAAAGCTATAAACAAATGCTTTATAGATATAAAATGTACATTCTAGGGCTACCTAGTGAGGTAAAATTAAAAGCCAAGGCGTTAAGACACTAAAATGTGCATGTCTAAGGCTACCTAGTAAGTTAAAATTAAAGGCCAAGGTGTTAAGACACTAAAATGTACACGTCTAAGGCTACCTAGTGAGGTAAAATTAAAGGCCAAGGTGTTAAGATACTAAAATGTACATGTCTAGGGCTACCTAGTAAGGTAAAATTAAAGGTCAAGGTTTTAAGACACTTTAAAGTCAACCAAGTCTTTAAAATTGATGCTACTTTTCATTCAGTCTGGATCTATGTGAACTAACTAAATTTAAAATGATCAGACACAGTATTCAACATAAATTACTAAACAGAACCTTGAATCTGAGTTTTTAATGGTACACAAAAATGTCCAATTTATAACTTTACAAAGTTTTATTTTTGTTTGTTTCATTTGTATTGTGCGATTCTAAACATATACCGCAGTCTGTATAATCTAACAATATAAATGCATTAAACAATACAATAATGCAGTCCAGCCACACGACAACAAAACCTCCAGTAATAAACAATACTAAGTTTTTAAAAAATAAAAAAATACAAATATTTTTCAAAACTAATATAAAACACATACAAATAAAATTATAAATTATCGTTACATACAATTTTATACCAAAATCAACTTTATGGAAAAAAAATCTAACATCCCATTATAAAGTGTTAAAACCATAGATAAAGATAGATTGCGCATAAGACGACATTTTTCATCTTGAAAGATATAAATGTACAGAGATGTTTTGAAGATATTGGGTAACATTGGCTGTTCTTATGTCATTAAGTACTTGTGGAGTACATGAGTTCTTTAGAGAGAAATTTAAGTGAGTTTAGTCCTTCTCTTGTCCTTCTCCAGTTCTCGTCAATATGATTTATTGCTCAGTGAAATAAAATTCACTCCTGAGTAGTTTAATAATTATGAAATCCATTAAAACACCAAACCACCCCGCTTATCATTGAAGTACACTTTGACCCCTAGAAGTATGAGTTCGCGGACTGTACAATTCTTGGTGATTTTTTTACATAAGCTATCTATGTTTATTTATTTATCTATGGTTAAAACAACTACATAATTATATTTCAGTTCTTTATACAATAAATATATATATATGTAAAATAATATTTATATTGAAAATGATTACTTGCTCAAACTCAAACTTTCGAGTCCCCATCTCTTACATGTTTTCATGGATATTTCCTGTATTTTTATTTATAAATCAAAATTATAAAAGTTCTTTAACCCTATTCCTGCTGGGGGGGGGTCAATTTGGCCCCCCCCTGTAGTTTTTTTTACATAACTCAATAAGTATTGGTCTGAGGCTGTTGAAATTTTCTGACTTTTCCTACATACCCAAAGCCCTCCTTAAGGCCTAACACCGGGCTTTACTACTAACTGCCTGAGTCCTCAGGCACACTGCCTGAATGACTGCTTTTTCCCTGTAACAAACTAAATCTTTGTTTTGACCCGCTTCCACTTGTCAGATAAAGTTTAGCTTTTTAGAAAGCCTTTGACACAAGGAAACGAATTGCACAAATTTTGCGAAAAAAATTGCAAATTTTTGCAAACATTGCACATTTTTAGTTTTTCTTGATTAAAAATCAGGTTATTTAAAATGTTGCAAAAAGTTTTGCATATTTGAAATGGCATGGTCAAGGGCTTTTCAAAAATGTATAATTCATTATTTTTTGAACAAATTTTTTTTGCAAACATTTTTACTATGTAACTGGATTTTTCGATAAAAAATTCAATTTTTGCAAATTTGCAATTTTTTTGCAGATTTTAAAAGTAGAGCACAAGAGCTTTCCAATGATGTATCATTTGTCATATTTGGACATCAAACATAGGATTTAGAGGGGTGGGTCAAATTGACCCCCCCCCCAGCATATCCTGGTTTTCAAGTACCCCAGCAGAGATAGGGTTAAAGTGTCATTGGGTTATATTTGGCTTTTGCCTTTTTAACTATAAAGTATAGAAATATAAAGATTAAAATATTTGAATACCTTAAAATATTTATTTATTTTGTTTGGTGGTTACTTAGAATGGTGGTGCATTATTAGTATTGTTTACTCACATGTTATAATCTGTATACAACTTGCTCCAGCAGCCAGACAGTTAGTCCGGTACTTCAAATAATTGGGAGTTTAAGATAAGGTATCCTATACACAAATATATATGTATTCAAAATTATGACTTTCTTGAAAAAAACAGGGTTTTTATTGTCATTTGCGATAATTCCATTTATCTAAATATAATTTTAAAAACTTGTTTTATTACTAATGGAATATCGTTTGCTTTTTCATTTTTATAATCAAAGAAGACGACTTTCTAATCAAGCTTTGATTTCTTTATTTCTTTGATTTGATTTAAACAGCATTTATTCAGCGATAGAGTCAAATCTGTATGTGAAAAAGAAGCCCGTCACTATAGTTTCAGAAGAAGTAAATAGTTCCATTTACTGTTATACCGCCGATAGAGTCAAATCTGTATGTAAAAAAGAAGCTCGCTCGTCTCTATAGATTCAGTAGAAGTAAATAGTTCCATTTACTGTTATACCGCCGATAGAGTCAAATCTGTATGTAAAAAAGAAGCTCGCTCGTCTCTATAGATTCAGTAGAAGTAAATAGTTCCATTTACTGTTATACCGCATGAAGTTTCATTCTTAAAGAAACTGTAAATGTGATTTCAAGTGGTATATGTCATTTATTCACAAAGAAATGTGTCTGTTAAAATATTTGTCTTACATAAGATGGCGGAGAAATCCATTTTTTAGCTAAATAGGCGCTCAATTTTTACTGGAAAAATATGGATATCTTTGTCGTTGATTTGTTAAGCGGCCGAAAAAAACCTAATTTTATATGAAAACAATTATTAGAAATAAAACTTTTAAACTTAGAAAAACTGCAATGTCTCCCGCAATATTGATGAGATAAATGTACGTCTCCATGGTACCATTGTTCCTTTAAATCATGCAATTCTGTTGAAATAGATTTGCACAACTTTGTATTAATCATCCATTTTGTTTTAAATTGATGAAAAGTTTCTTATTGTTCTAGATTTGAGGTTTTCCCCTTTAAATATCGGATCTTACCCTAGGATCATTACATTCAAAACTCCTTGCAGTAACTACGTATTCTGTATTCAACATACAAACATATATCTAGAAAGACGTGGATTTAACGGTTCTGTCAATATTCCAGAAAGCTGTGGCTTTCGATCACAATTTGACCCATTAAACATTATTTGTTAGCCTTTTTTCTTAAATACTTTTTTGTTGGCATATGTTTCCTGTGTGATCTGGACCAGGCTTTATGAGGGAAAATCAATGTTTAAGATACTGAAGTAAAACGGTTGTTTTTATAAAGGTAGTCTGCACCTTTAAATATTTTGACTCATAACATTTATTTTCTAAACCCAACACACTGGCCCAGATACACAATGTGAAAATAAGCTTCAGTTTAAAAGGAGTAATTTTCAAAATGCTGGTTGACGTATACATGAGAACATGCACACAANGGGAATCAATGTCCAATCGTAATAAATACGGCTCCAAATATGAAATTTATATATTCAAATATAAGATTAGCTTAACTATGATTATATATATCTGCGCAAATCTTGTAAATACGAACGAAAACGAACGAGTTGACAAGATCATGCCTATTGGTTTGGCGTTGATAGTTTACTAGCTTGAGTCCGTGTTGAAATTGATAGCTGACAAGATCGTGTCCATTGGTTTGGCATTGATAGTTTACTAGCTTGTGTCCGTGTTGACATTGATAGCTGGCGAGTTGTACCTGGATTGATACGGGTCTGAGAGCAGTTTTAGGAGTAGGGCATTTACTACTCTATGTCCATGAAAGTTTATCAAATATTATAAATCTACGTCTGTGAGCCAAACTTTACTTTGCCCAACAAATCTGTGCCAAACAATAAGTTCTATTCATTCAACTAGCAAACCAAACATATTGTGGAAAGGGGCATACAAGGGGAATGCAAGGGGCATGCATGCAAGGGGCATGCGTGCATGGGGCATCTATTGGGCATGCAAGAAGCATGCAAGGGGTATGCAAGAGAAACGCTAGAGGCATGCGTGCAAGGGGTATCCTTCGGACATGCAATGGACATGCAAGAGGTATGCATGAGGCATGGGAGAGGCATGCAAGGAGCATGTAAAAGGCATTCGAGGGGCATTCAAGGTGCAATCAAGTGGCATGCAAGTGGCATGGAAAAGGGGGAGAGCAACTATAGAGCACTCTTTTTAAATGAAAATCTGCAAGATAAAATAAATAAATAAACAATTTTCTTAGAGTTACGAGAAGCTTTTTTCCTATCTTTAGAATTGTTAAGTTTTTCCCCTCAGATGGTTTCCTTTCCCCTCTGACGAGCACCCCCCCCCCCCACACAGTTCCCCTTATCCAATTCCACCACCCATATCATTACAATATGTCCTCCAAATCCTACAGTTACATATTACAATATTGAACAATATAAAAACACCCCAGCTTAATTTTGCTGCTTAATTTATATAATTAGGTTTTAATTAGGTTTTCAGAACATTCAGTTCACAGTTTATACTTCTGCTTTTACATTTTCTAATTTGGGATTTTACAGATTTCCTTATTTTGTTTGGTGGTTTTCCGAAATTCAAAAAAACGGTACAAACACCTTTTCTAGGAGTTATATTTTCAATTCTTAAACAGTTTTCATGACCATTTTTATTTAAAAGAAATTATATTTTGAATGTATGAATTATTCCAGAGGGAATAAGATAAACTTTAAGATTGCTTCACCAAATATCATTTCATTTTCCCCTCTTAGACTTTTTTCCTCCTAGCCATTCATTATATTTACGGAGCTATAAGAAGATTGTATGTCTTCCTCCTATCCTCCATCTCATCTTCAATTTATTCCGTCCACTCCTCCCACCCTTTTCCTCCTATCCTCCATCTCATCTTCAATTTATTCCGTCCACGCCTCCCTCCCTTTTCCTCCTATCCTCCATCTCATCTTTAATTTATCCCGTCCACTCTTCCCTTCCTTTTCCTCCTATCCTCCATCTCATCTTCCAATACATCCTGCCCACTCTTCCCTTCCTTTTCCTCCTATCCTCCTCCTCATCTTCCAATACATCCTGCCCACTCCTCTCTAACTTTTCCTTCTATCCTCCATCTCATCTTCCAATACATCCTGCTCACTCCTCTCTAACTTTTCCTCCTATCCTCCATCTCATCTTCCCAATTCATCCAATCCTCTCTTTCCTCTCCTTGTAACACATATTGTGGCAAACCTCATGTTTGTTAACTTGAACTCACCAAGATAAGTTACATTGTACATTGTAACCTAACTACGTCTGTAAATAACTATGTCAGTTGGAATAATACTCTACTTTGATTGTCCAGCTGAGGAATAGGGGATGATACTAAGGATTAGGAGCATGTCTTTCTCTTCTTTTGGGAGGTTAAAGTTGAGGTTTCTTTAAAACTTGGTGGAATCAAACAAGCAATCTTTGGGGCCTTGGACCCCTCCTTGGACTGGGGGCCTCTCATGGACCTCTCCTCAGACTGAGGGACTCTTAGGGGCCTCTCCTCGGACTGGGAGTTTCTTGTAGGCCTCTACTCAGACTGGGGGGTTCTTGGGAGTCTCTCCATGGACTGGAGAGTACTCACTCTCCTCGGACTGTGGAATTCTCATGGACCTCTCTTCGGACTGGGGGGATCTTATGGATCTCTTCTCAAACTGGGGGGATTTCATAAACCTCTCCTCAGAATCGGGGGCTCTCATGGACCTCTCCCTGGACTGGGGGGCTCTCATGGACCTCTCCTCAGAATGGGGGGCTCTCATGGACCTCTCCTTGGACTGAGGGGCTCTTTTGGAACTCTCCTTGGACTGGGGGGCTCTCATGGACCTCTCTTGATTAGACGACTGTTTCTTTGCAGATTTATTTTACAATATCCAATGCATATAGTCTAAATATTTCTTGAACTAAAATCCGTAATAGTATGTACTCTGTGAGCCAGCCTCTAAGACATTAAGATAAGAAGAGATTGAAAAGTGGCAATTTTTCAACTCCTATTCAACAGGAATTGGAACCATTTCTTTAAAGTTTATATTTGTGGTATTGTAAAGTTTAGGGTGATCTTAAAGGATAGACTGGATATTTAACATATTTAAACCTAGAGTGCAGTTTTACAAACGAATTTACACCCTGAATTAGAAATTTTAAACCTTACGTCTCATTATTATCAAATGAATCCCAAAAAATGTCTCTATAATAGTGCACTCTGGGTTTAAATATGTAACCAAGTCGGTCTCTCTCTTTAGGAAGTACGCAATACCAAAATATGAAACGTCGCGTGGTACTGTATTAAAATGAAACAATATTTCACAAAAAGTAAATAAACAAACAAGTAAATAAACAAACAAGTAAATAAACATACAAGTAAATAAACAAACAAGTAAATAAACACAAACAAGTAAATAAACATACAAGTAAATAAACAAACAAGTAAATAAACAAACAAGTAAATAAACAAACAAGTAAATAAACAAGCAAGTAAATAAACATACAAGTAAATAAACAAACAAGTAAATAAACAAACAAGTAAATAAACAAACAAGTAAATAAACATACTAGTAAATAAACAAACAAGTAAATAAACAAACAAGTAAATAAACATACTAGTAAATAAACCTACAAGTAAATTTGGCCTTATTTAACTTTTCTGAAAAATTTATTTAAAAAAACTTCCGAGTTGAAACTTGAATTATATGGATAGAAAATATCTAGATTTTGAAATTTAAAACAATTGTTTAGAATAAATTATTTATGACCTTAACTATCTTTGTAGATATCTGGTTTCTTATTTCTTTAATCAAAGTATTTTGAAATACCAAATGTCAGTTTTGTTTCTTCTTGCATTTATAATTAGTTTTTTTTAAATTTGTGGTCATTTTAAATATAATTGCGTTATGCGTATGATCTCTGGGCCAGTAAATATTTAAGAAATATTTTTTTCTTGTATTCAAGTTTAATTTAAAAAGGATTTAACACACTATATGGGGAAAAGGTCGTAGGGAGAATCAAGAGAAGAGGGGAATGGAATAGTAGGGAGGTGAGGCCGGGGGTAGGGGGAGGGAGTGCGAAGAAAAAGAGGGGAATAGAGGGGTTACTAAATTTATTTCTATCTGATATAAGGGGGGGAAATAGAATTTGCCAGAGGATATAAACATAGTCAAGATATGTCATGAAATATTATTTATATTCGTCTGTCTTCCATTCTTTAGAAGAGAAGATTAAATTTATTCATTTTCATAAATCGTTAAATTGTGGAACTTATATTAAAATTGAAATATTTGCACTTAAACAAACAGAAAAAAAACAAATGTAACATTGCAAATTTTTTTATAAAAAAATTCTTTGCTCCTAAAAAAACAAACTGTGTTCAGCAATTTTAAACTTTTACAATTATCAAACCCGCACATTCTCGTATGTTCAATGTGAAAACTATTTCTGAGCAAACAGAAAACAAAGAAAAATTCTAAAAAGTGTTGTTAAATCAAAAACAAGATTTAAAAGCAAATTTAAATGACATTTACGATCCGATACAATACAATAAAACAAATGCACAAATGAGAGTTTAAAGCAAAAATTACTTCAAAAATTCTTTTTTTACCATTCTTGAAAAACTAAAACAAACCCCTTATTGTCCTCTAGTTAGTGTTGTTCGTAATTAAAGAAGGTTGAAGAGTTTGATATTTATCTTTAGCTGCCTTTTCTAACTTTAGAAACTTGACAACTCTTTGTCTTGAATTTTATTTCTTAAATAATATATTTTCAATAACTTAAGGCTCCAAAATCCTTCTTAGAGAGATATTAAATATTGTGAGACATTTATACATTTGCTAGAATACAATATTTCTTAGATAGATGGATATAACGTAAATGATAAAGATCCTGTTTTTTTAGGTCAGTTATCTTTAGAATGAACAATGAACATCGATTTGTGGTATGGTCATGGTATGGTCATGGTATGAATTATAATCAAGTATTAGATTAGTGTAACAAAGTTTGCATTTAAACCACTAAAATATATTTTAAAATCCGCAAATTCTGGAAGATGTAAAAAAATCATTATTTTACAATGCCAACTCCAGTTCCAGAGTTTCAAATTCTCCTTGTGCCCAAGATCGGTGAACATTCATCATCTTTCAATATGGCAAGCTGGATAATTTGTTTATTTTCCCTTTCCAATACGAACTTCTTTTTTTACTTATAGATTTGACTCTACTGAATAAATACTGTTATAAATCAAAACTTGATTAAAAAGTCGTCTTCATTGATTAGATGCAAACCTCGACCGCTGTAATCTTACAGTCCTAATTAGAAAGACTCGGAATTAAATTACAAATTACGAAGCTTTACAATGTAATTTTTCAAATATGATTAATTTATTAATAATCACAAAATAACCCTAATCCTGCCGTTTCCAACATGTGACCTGTCTTTTTAAGCATTTGATATTGTCAGAGATATTATGTTCAGTGGACTGATTAACTTTCAAGTAGTCTTTCTGATTATGACTGTATTAAAGTCAAAATAAACAAGCAAATTATATCAAATAAATAATAAAACAAATTTTTAGCTTACAGTGCGAACAGAAAAATCTGGAATAAGAAGACGACTTTTAGACTGTAGTATATGACTTTAAATAGTCTATGAACATGGATCACTGCAATGTGCAGTGTTATAAAGACCTAATTAACTAAATAAGTGAATTAATAAGTTACTAGTAAAACTATAGCTTTGTAAGAATTGCTTTAAGGTCGTCTTCCAATTCCACAGTTTTCTGTTTCTAACTGTAGATATGTCAAACCAGGATGCCACGTGATCTGTCTCCATTTTTTAACCCTATCCTGATTGGGCTATTTTTTCAAATATAGATTGGGGTCGGGGGAAGGAGGGGTTCCACCCCTCCTATGATTTAGCCCTTAGAGTTGAGATATTGGAGTGTGATCATGTCCCTATTCCAACTTTTCAATGTCTGATCATTAAAAGAAATTAAACCTCTATCTTTGATGTTTAGAGCGCGAGGGATGATTTAAAAATGCAAAAAGTACATTGGTAAAATGTTCAAAAGTAAATATTTTTACTTTTGACAAATATTATAACATGTGACACATCTTATCATCCATTTTTCATGGGCTTTTCAAATATGTAAATTTTCGCCCTGAAGTTTTTCACCATTTTGATATTTTTTGAAACACTGACCCGCCTTGTTTGTCACAACTATGATTTTGTGTTCCTTAAATAAAGAAAAAAAATCCAATTTTCCTGTTTTTAGACTAAATTCATATTTATTCCTAATATTTGCATAATCTTCTTTTATCCATCTTTCAGATGTGATGAAACTTTAAACTTTTTACCCTAAAGGAATTTCTAATATGGAATTAATTCAACAGTTCAAAAGAAGTAAATGTAAAAACAACTTTGTTTCTGGAGCCATTTCATGTTTTTAGAAATATTTTCAATTCTAGTTTTTGTTTTGAATTTTGAAGCAAGCATTAACAAATCGGTTTTATAAAGAAATCATCTTTCAAGTTTTTGTTTTTAAGTTTGTTTTCTTACGCCAGACAATGTGTTGCAGTTCGTAAATTATGAAAAATAAGAAATCCTATTAAATTCTTTTTTCTGTATTTCTCTTTTTTGCCTGTCTGTGTCTTACTTTGATTTCAATCCATCCAAATTCTAGTTCAACCAAAATTCAATTTGAGATTTATTTATTCTCTAAACCTATAAAAATACCCCCTTTTCCTTTTATCCTTTTTTCGAAACTTTTTCCCCCCAAATTCCCCCCCCCCCCCCTACACTTTCCTTTTAATCCAACACTTTTCCCTTAAATGTCCCCTCCGATCCCTTCCCTGTGTAAATCCTCTCCTAAAAATACCAATTTATCTCCTTTTTCTGATTCACTTGTTCAATCCCTCTGTAATATTATTTACCGAAATCCCAAATATACCCCCCCCCACCCCTCCACTTTTAAACTTTATATCTCCTCATTTAAATCCCCAGCTTCCTATCCAACCTGGATATCCCTGTTGAATATTCTTATTTTCACACATTGAATCTCTTGTTTCCCATTTCCAACATTAGATCCACTAACCCCCTTCCCACACAGGTTTAAATCCTGTCTTATACCCCCTTTAAACTCTATCATTCCCCATCTAAAGCCCATCTTTTCCATTTTAAATCCCCCCTTAAAGATATTTTCCTATTTCAAAACTTTATCTCTCATTTAAAGCCCCATTTCCAACTATAAATACCCATACTCCCCACTCTGAAAGTTTATCTCTCCCCCATTTAAAGCCCCTATTTCCCACATTAAATATACCCCCCCTCCCCTCCCTCCCACATCTCAATCCCCAGATCTCAACCCGTTCTAAGTTTTATCTTTAAAATATTCAGCTTTGAATTAAACTTGAAGCCATTCTAATGTTTGAGAAGCTCTGTTCATCTTTATTTAAATCCCCTGGAATCAGGAACAATTATAAAGACCAATAAAGTTTAGAGAAGACTTAATTCTTGTCTTAAAACTAGAGCAATTTACATACAGACAATGATTCTAATGGGGCCCATTGAGAGTTGGGGGACATGGGGCGTAACAAAAGGGGATACAAAGGGGGTAAACGGGAGTGAAAGGGGATAAAAGGGGTGAAAGGGGGGTGAAACCAATGTGATATTTTGATTATCAGAATTAAATACGTTTAAACTAGAAAAAAGACAATATATCTTCTATATTGCTGATCAGATAAAGGTAACAAGGGTAGCTTTGTGAATCAGGCATTGCCATCTTTGCATGGAGGGTCACTTTATAATATGCTTACAGTCCCTTTCAGATATAGTTGTCTATCTGTTCCAATATGTAGTCTATACCTTCTTTACCCTGGAGGGGTAAAAATTCCTTTGATAAAGTTTCAAATTCTATTTTAGAAAGTTTTGAAAGTAAATTAATCTTTAGAATCCGGGATTCTTCTGGAGTTTGAGGTAAATAAAGGAGGTTTATGGAGGTAAATAAAGGGGGTATATGGAGGTAAATAAAGGCGGTTTATGGAGTTGAATAAAGGGGGTTTATGAAGGTAAATAAAGGAGGTTTATGAAGGTAAATAGAAGAGTTTTATGAAGGTAGATAAGGCCGGGGGTTAATCTTTAGAATCCGGGATTCTTCTGGAGTTTGAGGTAAATAAAGGAGGTTTATGGAGGTAAATAAAGGAGGTTTATGGAGGTAAATAAAGGGGGGTTTATGGAGTTAAATAAAGGGTGTTTATGGAGGTAAAAAAGAAGGTTTTATGGAGGTAGATTAAGGAGGTTTAGAGGTAAATGAAAGTGTTTACGGTGGTAAGTAAAGGAGGTTTATAGACGTAAATAAAGAATGTTTATGAAGGTAAATAAAGGAAGTTTATGGAGGTAAATATGGAGATAAATAAGGGGATTTATGAAGGTAAATAAAGGCAGGTTATGTATGTAGAGAAAAGGAATTTATTAAGACAAATAAAGGGGAATTATGTAGGTAAACAAAGGGATTTTATTAATGTAAATAAATGGGAATTTTGAAGTTAAATAATAAGAAGGGTTTATGAAGGTCAACTAAGGACGTTTATTAAGAAAAAAGGGGGCTGGGGTAATTATGGAGGGGCACGCACCTCTGCCCCTCCAGTAAATGTAAATTAAACCTATTTGAAGTATAAAGTCCATGACCGCGTCAACCTTGTTGCATCGGCTAGTCCTGTCCATAGAGCTAGGTACAGTACAAACTGGGACCGGAAAGGTTGACCCGTCTCGGAAATTCAAATGTACTACGGCTGCCCGTGGGGGTGGGATGTTGAGGTTAAGGGTTTACGATAAAAAGGAATTTAATGGATAAAAAAGAGGTTAGAGTAGAAAATGGGTTATTAAGGAAATAAGTTTTTTTTATATTCCTGCAAACAATATTTTTTTCTATGGTTTACATTATCAAGCTCGAACCAACCTCTATCTAATTATAATATTGCGGTATGATGTCCAAACCAGATATTAGGCTAAAGGATTGTGTTTGTATAAAGGGTATCCCAATAAACATAAGAATTGAGTAACAATTTTGATAAAGTCTTTGAAAATATTTTTTATTTAGTATGGTGATACCAACCAGGGAAGCTGTGATTCGTAGTTATTTCATCTGCTAGAGTTAAGAATTTGTTTTTTCATGTTTTGATTGCATATCTGTTGTACATCGTTTTTCTTGCAGACATGTCATTGAGCATCATGCATACAACGTTTTACAGAATAACGAAACAGCCTTTTACCGTGTACATAAATTATACACTAGCAGAGGTGTCTTTATGGCGGCCATTAAAATTAGGTAATACAGAACTATAATTTTGAATAAAGACGATTTCGTATTCATAACTCAATTCCCATGTGAATTAGAACACCCTGTATTACAAAGTACATGTACGGACAATGCAAATACTTTTAAAAGGATTTAAATGTACATAAATGTAATATTTGAAATATTTTTAAACCAAAGCTTAGGCACAATGGTTGATATTTTATTTTTACTGAAGAGAATTTCATCAAAATGTACTCGTATTAATTATTATAGGTTACATGGTTCAGTCCAATTTTTCTGTAAAGAAGAATTGATTAAAAACGGTCCATTACAAAATCTAAAAATCTCTTATCTCAGCTCAGTCTTAAATCAAGTATAAATGAAACTCAGCCTTGGATTAGTCAATGAAAAAAAAACGATTATTTCACTTAGATTTTTTCATAGTTTAAGTTTTCTTTAGTTGCAAATTTTTGGGGGGTTTCACTGGTAGCTCCTCACGAGGGCCAAGCCAAGCGGATATTGCAAAAATCACTTTTTAAATGTCGCACTTTTACTGAAATATTGAAATATAGTTAATCATGGGACGGAATTAATCCCAGTACAGTTATAGTATTGGACCAGTACGAATTTTGTAGAGCAATCTAAATCCCTGACATTTTGAAATGGCAGTGTATTACAGAATAGGTACTACTTTGTTTTGAAAATTTGAATAAGTATCTTTGTGAATACCTTTTAACCGATAGAAACTGTACAACAAGCATTAGCAAGTCATACTTTAATTAGTAGATCCTCAAGCACGAAAGGGTAACAAACTCTTTAAACATAAAAATGTTTCTTTCTTTATTTTACTTTCACAAAAAAAAATATTAAAATTGAATTTCTATTGAAAGACTTCCTCACCTCTGTAGGGGCGTTTATTTTAATAAAAAGGACTATGCACGTACTTTAAATTACCCTTGATTAATGGGATGTCCGGACCCTTTCACCCTTTCACCCTTTCACCCTTCACCCTTTCACCCTTCACTCTTTCACCCTTTCATCTTTTACTCTTTTTACCCTTTTACCCTTTCACCCTTTTACCCTTACACCCTTTCACCCTTTCACCCTTTCACCCTTTCAACCTTTCACCCTTTCACCCTTTCACCCTTTCACCCTTTGGCCTTACCCCTTTATCTGAGTAACGAAGATGAAGATAACGTCGTTCTCTATTTTGTTAAATCTTACAATTTTCCTCATTGTCTCTGCAAGATAAATACGCTTGTCAATTTAACAGAGAAAACACAACTAAAAATAATCAATGTTTAGCTAGAAAAATAAGGTTATCTCATTCATCCATTCAGGGCAGCGTTACATATCGGACCATGCCACTTTATAAATAGAGGGTCACTTGAATTTACGTCTATAGTCCCTTTAATCCCCCTTCCTGTCCTCCCATAGTATTCTACTCGTCCTCTCCCGGTTTAAATATTTTGAATAGTTGTATAATGAACCAAATTTACATTCCTTGGAAATCATTTATCTCACACCAACACAAAAATAAAAGAAAAAAAGATGGTTGTAAAAGAAAATTATTCTGCATACCAGAAAGAGGGACCTTATGTAAAACATATGGTGTAACATTATATCTGTAAACCTGAATTACGTTTTACATTATTAAATATATACGTTGTAAATAGCTACGTAAAACCCATAATATGATTTAAATTAACTGCGCTGTAAATAACTATGTAACATGATTAGCTTAATTACGTAGTATAAATATCAACATAAAACTTGTAATTAAATCGATTAATGTTAACTTGTAAGTTGTAACATAGAAACCCCAAATATATTTAGTTGGAAGATACTCCACTAAAACTACAATGAGAGAAGTAATTGTTCCTCGTTTAGCAAACGAGTTGAGGAGATCGTGCCCGAGACATTGATAGATTACGAGATTGTGCCATGTTTGACATTTATAGCTCAAGATCGTAACAGTAATTTTGCATGGATTTGCCCGTGTTTGGCATTGATAGTGAAGAGTATGTTTAACCGATTAGCTCTTATTCCTCGCAGACAAACGAGAGAGATTGAGTTGTACCTGGATTGATATGGGTTTGAGAGACCCTTATAGATTTGGGCATTTACTAAACTTAAATTTTTTTTCCACATTTATGAATAACTATTTTAAAAAGAGGCCACGATTATAAATAATAGATTTTAAAGGTTTTAAACATTGATATCGAGTACCGTTCGGAATGCGAAATGTCACTCTATAAATAGAAAATCAGTTTTAATTACGACTACTGTCTTTTTCAGAAGGCATACCAAGTCAACATTTAACTAATTAAGTTTTTTATTTGGTCATTTTTTCTGAGAAATCCATATTTTTTATCTTTAAATATTTCAGATTGTTTGTCACTGTGTGTTTTTTGGAAGGAGGAGAAATAGAGTAAATCTTTTAAATTAATCCCCAAACCTCCTTCTCCCTCATATCTTTTTCTAACTGGGGGACATTGCTGGATCAAAATTTATAAAAGTTTATATTAGTTTTTGTTTAAAAGTGAAAAGTCTTAGAGCTGTGNTGTAGAGAAATTTTTTAGGATTCACTTAAGACATATTAAACGATTTTTCATTTAAAGGGAGTATCGGCAATGCATGGTGGTTGAACTACGATTGCAGTGTGGTAAAGAAATGTTTCAGGGTTCAGTCGAGACATATCAAACGATTTAAATATCTATAATTACTGAGTTAGTTTGAGCGTGAAGTCGACGTTCAAAATCTCAATTTGGGTGGGTATGTTTTGACAATCGTTTTTTTTTAAAATATTAAATAACGACGACAAAAAATATAGTAAAAGTTCTATACTAATTAGATGTTTAAGAAAATACTACTCAAAAGAAATTTGTCAATAAATCAATGTTAGAATATTATCTTGTTTGCATCATTATATTGATTGAATTTCTTATTTTTTATAAATTTGTTCACAGATTTCTACAAATTCTTCTACAAATGTCCTCTTGTCAATAAAAATAATCTACAGAAAATCTTTGTGAATAATGAGAGATTACAGAAACTAATGACTGAGATTACTTATTTTCAATGATCAGAGTTAATCTTTAATTTCTCAACCTGTTCCTAAACATCTAATTATTAGTTTACTGTAGAATTTGTGTTACATATTTTGTCGCCGTTATTTGATAATTTAAAAAGACGATTCTTAAAACGTAACAACCCAAATTGATGATTTTGAACGTCGATTTTGAGCTCAAACTCAGTAATTATAGATCTTTTAAACGTTCAATATGTCTCAAATGAATCCTAAAAAATTGCTGTACAATACGGTAATCTCATACATTACTGGTCACTCTCTTTAAATGAAAAATCTCGAATGGGTCCTAACAATTCAATTTGAAAAATCTCAATAGTAAATCATGTCTCAGATGCTAACTTATTGCCAAAAGAATCTTTGAGCTTTAAGTTTTTCAAAAATGAGCTTTTTAAGATTTTATGCAGATGGAATTTTCTTAAACAAAAAACTATAAAAAGATGATGTGTTCGTAATTTCAAATTTCTAATAACTGCCTTTAATTCCTTAACATCCCAAATATATTAAATAACATGTCAAACCGGAAAAGCCACAAAACATAAAGTTTATCAATTCTTTATCTTGAACTCAGTTATAATCTATCTACTGTGAAGTTAATTACGAAAATAAATTTGTAAATTTTTCAATCTAATTTTACTGTTTTAATTACAAACTTTTTTTTAACATTCCTTATATCTATATATATTTACTTTTCTTGTCCGTCTGTTCGTTGGTTTCAGTTGTATATCCAATGAACGTAAAAACATCTAAACCGATCGGACCCACATTTTGTGTAGGACCTCAGAGGACCTCAGGGAAGGTTTCTGAGTGATCAAAAATTCAAAAATTT
>NW_019397353.1:40793-55493 GCF_000591075.1 Eurytemora carolleeae
TATAGGTAGGACATATTAAACAGATGCAGGACAGGGTATAGGTAGGACACATTAAACACCTCCAGGACAGGATATAGGTAGGACATATTAAACACCTCCAGGACAGGGCATAGGTAGGACATATTAAACAGATGCAAGACAGGGTATAGGTAGGACATATTAAACAGCTGCAGGACAGGGTATAGGTAGGACACATTAAACACCTCCAGGACAGGGTATAGATAGAACACATTAAACAGATGCAGGACAGGGTATAGGTAGGACATATTAAACAGCTGCAGGACAGGGTATAGGTAGGACACATTAAACACCAGGACAGGGTATAGGTAGGACACATTCAGGACAGATAGAGGACAGGGTATAGGTAGAGCACATTTAACAGAGGCAGGACAGGGTATAGGTAGGACACATTAAATAGCCACATTAAATAGCTATCATAGATTAAATACGAGTTGGAGGTCGTTTCTGAATTATCACGTTTATTTGGGCACTTTGTATTTTTAGGAAGAGAGTCAGTTATATATCTTGGAAGAGAAGGAGCCACAGTTTGGGCCACAGATATCAGGTTCTCTATAACAATCGACCATATTCACCAGTATACAGCATGATAAACGTCGTCTTTGTCTATTTTCCTTTTTAGAAATAAAAGTTTTAGCAAGAAAAATAGTGATTTCTGCTTGTTTCCAAAGATCAATTAAGAGTATCGTTGTACATTAGACAGGCCATTCAATAAATGGAGAGTCTTTACGTACAGTCCATTTGTAGGTAAAAAGGCATTTTGTTATAAATGTTTAATGACAAATTAAAAATTAGGATTGATTTGTTGGAACAATTGAAACAGGAGAATACAACCCTCAATATCAATATCAGGTCAATATCAGGTCAATATCAGGTCAATATCAGGTCAATATCAGGTCAATATCAGGTCAATATCAGGTCAATATCAGGTCAATATCAGGTCAATATCAGGTCAATATCAGGTCAATATCAGGTCAATATCAGGTCAATATCAGGTCAATATCAGGTCAATATCAGGTCAATATCAGGTCAATATCAGGTCAATATCAGGTCAATATCAGGTCAATATCAGGTCAATATCAGGTCAATATCAGGTCAATATCAGGTCAATATCAGGTCAATATCAGGTCAATATCAGGTCAATATCAGGTCAATATCAGGTCAATATCAGGTCAATATCAGGTCAATATCAGGTCAATATCAGGTCAATATCAGGTCAATATCAGGTCAATATCAGGTCAATATCAGGTCAATATCAGGTCAATATCAGGTCAATATCAGGTCAATATCAGGTCAATATCAGGTCAATATCAGGTCAATATCAGGTCAATATCAGGTCAATATCAGGTCAATATCAGGTCAATATCAGGTCAATATCAGGTCAATATCAGGTCAATATCAGGTCAATATCAGGTCAATATCAGGTCAATATCAGGTCAATATCAGGTCAATATCAGGTCAATATCAGGTCAATATCAGGTCAATATCAGGTCAATATCAGGTCAATATCAGGTCAATATCAGGTCAATATCAGGTCAATATCAGGTCAATATCAGGTCAATATCAGGTCAATATCAGGTCAATATCAGGTCAATATCAGGTCAATATCAGGTCAATATCAGGTCAATATCAGGTCAATATCAGGTCAATATCAGGTCAATATCAGGTCAATATCAGGTCAATATCAGGTCAATATCAGGTCAATATCAGGTCAATATCAGGTCAATATCAGGTCAATATCAGGTCAATATCAGGTCAATATCAGGTCAATATCAGGTCAATATCAGGTCAATATCAGGTCAATATCAGGTCAATATCAGGTCAATATCAGGTCAATATCAGGTCAATATCAGGTCAATATCAGGTCAATATCAGGTCAATATCAGGTCANCAAACATGAAGTTTAGATAAGGATGATTTACAAGTAAAATAGCAGGGCCCGGACCGGGTGAACAAGTAAACAATTAAGTTATTAATTTCCTCAAATTAATCTTATTAACTAACCCCCTCTTTTCTATAAGAAGAGCACCTAGTCAACCTAAAGGGTTACCCACAAAGGATTAGACTTCAGAGACAACTGTACATAATTAACACTGTCGGTCACATCAGATTCATAATTCCCTGAAACTGGAAGTTTTCTCTCTTTCTTTTTCAAGGCATTAAAAGACTATATTTAAGGCAGTAAATTAATTTAACCTTGAAATCGTCATAATATTAAAGTTTAAAGTCGTCTTCACATTCTCATAGTATTCGTTTTTGGGTAACCCTGTATATTAGATGCAGAAGTAAATAGTGAGTAATTTATTTATAAAACTTAAGCAGTGGAATAATTGTCATCTCTTTTCTTTAAAGCGTAGAACGTAGCTTAAAAGTTTACAATTTGTAACTTATTCATAAGGGTACCGTTGTGAATCGTAAATTGCAATCTTTGCATAAAGAGCCTCTTGAAATTACGATTTTATTCCCTCCAAAAGAAACTAAAAGTCAATTATTTCATATATTTGGTATCCTATACTCAAAATTCTGTCCAATATATCTGTAACAAGATTGTTTTATATTTGGTATCCTGTACTTAAATTTCTGTCCAATATATCTGTAACAGAATTGTTTTATATTTGGTATCCTATACTCAAAATTCTGTCCAATATATCTGTAACAAGATTGTTTTATATTTGGTATCCTGTACTTAAATTTCTGTCCAATATATCTGTAACAGAATTGTTTTATACTTGGTATCCTGTACTTAAATTTCTGTCCAATATATCTGTAACAAAATTGTTTTATATTTGGTATCCTGTATTTAAATTTCTGTCCAATATATCTGTAACAAAATTGTTTTATACTTGGTATCCTGTACTCACAATTCTATCCAATATATCTGTAACAAAAATGTTTTATATTTGGTATCCTGTACTCACAATTCTATCCAATATATCTGTAACAAAAATGTTTTATATTTGGTATCCTATTCTCAAAATTTTGTCCAATATATCTGTAACAAAATTGTTTTATATTTGGTATCCTGTACTCACAATTCTATCCAATATATCTGTAACAAAAATGTTTTATATTTGGTATCCTGTACTCAAAATTTGTTCAATATATATCAATGTAAAAAAAATGTTTTATATTTGGAATCCTGTATTCAATTTTGTCCAGTATATTTGTAACAAAAATGTTTTATATTTGGTATCCTGTACTCAAAATTCTTTCCAATATGTCTGTAACAAAAATGTTTTATATTTGGTATCCTGTACCAAAATTCTGTCTAATATACTTGTAACAAAAATGTTTTATATTTGGTATCCTGTACTCAAAACTCTGTCCAATATATCTGTAACAAAAATGTTTTATATTTGGTATCCTGAACTTAAATTTTGTCCAATATATCTGTAAAAAAAATGTTTTATATTTGGTATCCTGAACTTAAATTTTGTCCAATATATCTGTTACAAAAATATTTTATATTTGGTATCCTATTCTCAAAATTCTGTCCAATATATCTGTAACAAAAATATATTTGGTATCCTGTACTCACAATTCTATCCAATATATCTGTAACAAAAATGTTTTATATTTGGTATCCTATTCTCAAAATTCTGTCCAATATATATGTAACAAAAAAGTTTTATATTTGGAATCCTGTACTTAAATTTCTGTCCAATATATCTGTAACAAAATTGTTTTATATTTGGTATCCTGTACTCAAAATTCTGTCCAATAAATTTGTAAAAAATTGTTTTATATTTGGTATCCTGTACTTAAATTTTGTCCAATATATCTGTAACAAAAATGTTTTATAATTGGTATCCTGAAGTTAAATTTTGTCCAATATATCTGTAACAAAAATGTTTTATATTTGGTATCCTATTCTCAAAATTCTGTCCAATATATCTGTAACAAAAATATTTTATATTTGGTATCCTATTCTCAAAATTCTGTCCAATATATCTGTAACAAAAATGTTTATATTTTCAAATTTCAGTTATGTTCATCAAGGAAGTATCCTGGAGTGTTCAGATCAAGTGTTTGAAAGGAAAACTAAAAGATTTTATTTTTCAAATTTATTTCTTAGCTCTTATAACTATTTTTCTAAACATAAACTTTAATTTTGGATCCTTCTTGAGTGAATCTTGATATCCATATAGGGCATTTTTAAATTTGAGAATAAATGCTTGATCTCTCAATTAGAATTATCTCTGCAGGGTATGATTAACACCGGATATCAAAGAGGAATTAAATTAATCAAAATAATTAGTTTTATTTTAGTTGGTGTTCTGAAATACTTTCTCGCCCTTAAAAAAATAACAAAAGGTCTTTTGCTCGTTTTCTACCATATAAAAAGCAAGCAAAAGGAATTTTGCTCGTTTTCTACCTTATAAAAAGCGAGCAAAAGACCTTTTTCTCGTTTTCTGCCTTATGAAAAGCGAGCAAAAGGCCTTTTTCTCATTTTCTGTCTTATAAAAAGCAAGCAAAAAGGTTTTTGCTCGTGTTCTGCCTTATAAAAAGAGAGCATAACCCGACCTAGGGATCTGGGAGTATTCTAGTCCTAGAAACCAATAATTTTGAAATTCCTTGTTATAGAAATCGCCATGTAATGCTTGTTCTAAGACTTTTCTCTTTTTTACTTTTAGCTATTTATGATTTTATTTATGTCTGCATTTAATTGTTATCATTTTTCATTATATCATTAAAAGGCAGAAAATGAGCAAAAGTTCTATTACTCACTTTTTATAAGGCAGAAACCGAGCAAAGGCCTTTTGCTCGCTTTTTATAAGGCAGAACACGAGCCAAAGATCTTTTGCTCGCTTTTTATAAAGCAGAAAACGAGCTAAAGGCCTTTTGCTCGTTTTAAAGGGCGAGAAAGTGTTAGAGTTCCCCAAGGATGTAATGCACGGACAGTTATTTCAGAAGTGTACGCATCTTTTGTAATGTAGTGTACTGTCTCTGGGCGTTAATGTAAACACAAGACGAATG
Source organism: Eurytemora carolleeae (assembly GCF_000591075.1). NCBI lineage: Eukaryota > Metazoa > Arthropoda > Copepoda > Calanoida > Temoridae > Eurytemora > Eurytemora carolleeae. The sequence continues at coordinate 45,789 of NW_019397353.1, forward strand.
TCGAAGCCTGACATGGGATCAATCTTTCACATAAAAAAATCAATGAAATATTCTGGCCATAGGAAACTATTATGTGAATTATCAAAATTATCAATTTAAGGCTTTTAACCTCCTCGGATACTATACGAACACTAATGCATCTATTCTTGTTTACAAATTCCGCCCAGATAGAACTGGTTTCAATATGTACACAGAGTATACACAACCGCAATTGATTTTCCTTGCATTACACCCTTGGAGTTCCCCAACTTTATTATTATATAAAATGGTTTGAAAAACCAGGAGCTATCAGATAAATGTGAGGAGTATGTTCTGGATGTGTCAAACCTTTATTCCTCAGGAAAGTATTTTAATTGCATTTAAAGACTTTAAATTTTTAATGTCTAAGAAAAGTTTTTGACAATTTTGATTTAATGGCAATTTTAAATAAAAACTAGATGGAGGATGGCGGTTCAATAATTAATATGTCATCAGTTGCATCATCTGTAAAGGGGGCACCAAACAGGTACAGGTACAGGTAATATTTTTAATAGATATAATTGATAATATTATTTATAAGTCCGTATTACGTCACCAGAACTCCCACCAATGGAAGTGCAGTATAGTGGTCACGTGTCTCTGTCTGTATCATGTGACCAGTATATAATTGCTAAACATGATCTGTTTTAATCTACTATTTCTATACGAAATTGTATAAATGAATTTTTGTATAAATTTTAAACAGTTTTATATCAATTTCTCGGGACAGGAACATCTGATACAACATTCTTGGGTCGCGATCAAGAGCTAAAGTGATTAGCTTTCAGCCTATACCCCCTTTCATTTTTCCTATACAGTCCCTTTAAAAATGAGTTTAAAATCCGTTTAAGGTACCGTTGAAACTCCTTCTTGGGAGGCTAGAGTTCAGGAAAGCAGTAACCCAGATCAAGCTAGACTTGACTTCATTGCAAGGTTATTTATTAGTACTTTTCATTGCAAGTTTATTAAAAAACTAATTCATTGGAAGATTCCAAGATTATTATTTAGAACTTTAAATTTTTAGGTTTTGTATTTTTCAATGTAAAGTTAATATTTTAGTATATTTTATTGCAAGGATATTATTACAGTATTTTTCATTGCAAGGGTATTATTCTCGTATTTTTCATTGCAAGGTTTTTAAGCTAGTATTTTTCATTGCAAGGTTATTAAACTAGTATTTTTCATTATTATTATTTTAGTATTTTTTATTACAAGGTTATTATTTTAGTATTTTTTATAGCAAGGTTATTATTTTAGTATATTTCATAGCTAGGTTATAATTATAGCTTTTGTCATTTCAAGGTGTGTACAGTTATTGTAAAATGTTAAACATTATAATATTTCAATCCAAAGTCAGTTATTTTAATATTTTTCATTTTGTAATTCTTTTCATTGCCAGGTTTAGTAACATTTTCATTGCAGGGTTTTTATTTCAATACTTTTCATTCCAAGGTCAGTTTTGAAATACTTTTCATTGCAAGGTTTTCATTTTAATACTTTTCATTGCAAGGTCAGTTTGTAATACTTTTCATTGCAGGTTTTAGTAATATTTTTGTGCAAGGTTCTCATTTCAACACTTTCCATTGCAAGGTTTTCATTTTTGTACTTTTCATTGCAAGGTCAGTATTAGTACTTTTCTTTTGGTTTTCTTTTGGTTGGTTTTAAATAGTTTTATATATAAAAGTAAATATATTTTCAGGCAAAAGATGGGAAGACTCGGGACTCCTGGAGAAATAGCAAACTTGATAGTTTACCTAGCTTCAGACGAGGTAACCAAAAAGTTTAGAATTGTTTCTTTGACTTTAATTAAGTTTTGTAAGTTTAAAGATTGTTTATTAATAAAACATAACGCAATTGAAATCTAATTGAAGAAACCAAGTCCAGGATAATAGGAACCCAAATATTTTGGAAAAGCATTTTTGGGGCATTGTATGATGTGTTACCCTGTATTCTTTATCACACTAAATAATTTTGAACACACACTAATGTGAACCAACTTTTATTTTAAGATACACTGTATCAGTTGCAATCTTGTTTTTCGAGATACACTGTATTGTAGACCTCCATGTATTTTGAGAACCACTGTATTGTGGACAGCCATGAATTTTGAGACACCGTGTATTGAGGTGGACAACCGTGGTTTTTTTTAAGATATCCTGTAAATTTCGGGTGTCTTTTGAAATACCCTATATTGTATACAAACATATATTTTGAGACACCATGTATTGTGGACAACTATGTATTATGAGATACCATGTATTGTGAACAACCATGTATTTTGAGATATTATGCATTGTGAACGATCATGTATTTTGAGATACCATGTATTGCGAACGACCATGTATTTCGAGATACTTTGAATTGTAGACCACCATGAATTTTGAGATACTATGTATTGTGAACGATCATCTATTTTGAGATACTTTGCATTGTAGACCACCATGTATTTTGAGATACTTTGAATTGTAGACCACCATGTATTTTGAGATACTATGTATTGTGAGCGATCATGTATTTTGAGATACTTTGCATTTTAGACCACCATGTATTTTGAGATACCATGTATTTTGAGATACCATGTATTGTGAACAGCCATGTATTTTGAGATACCATGTATTGTGAACGATCATGTATTTTGAGATACTTTGAATTGTAGAACACCATGTATTTTGAGATACTATGTATTGTGAACAACCGTGTATTTTGAGATACTATGCATTGTGAAAGATCATCTATTTTGAGATACTTTGCATTGTAGACCACCATGTATTTTGAGATACTTTGCATTGTAGACCACCATGTATTTTGAGATACCATGTATTGTGAACAACCATGTATTTTGAGATACCATGTATTGTGAACGCCCATGTATTTTTAGATACTATTGTATTGTGAACAACCATGTATTATGAGATACTTTGCATTGTAGACATGTATTTTGAGATACCATGTATTGTGAACAACCATGTATTTTGAGATACCATGTATTGCGAACGACCATGTATTTCGATATACTTTGTATTGTAGACCACCATGTATTTTGAGACACCCTATATTGTGAACGATCATGTATTTTGAGATACCCTATATTGTGAACGATCATGTATTTTGAGATACCATGTATTGTAGACCACCACGTATTTCGAGACACCATGTATTGTGAACAACCATGTATTTTGAGATACTTTACATTGTAGAACGCCATGTATTTTGAGATACTTTGTATTGTGAACGCCCATGTATTTTGAGATACTTTGCATTGTAGACCAGGATATGTTTTTGGATTCCCTGTAATTAATGTAAATGGGAGAAAACAAAATAGAAAAAGAGAATGATTTGAAGATTCCCGTCGGAATACTAGATTTTCCAATCCCAAATTTATACAGTGAACAAACTTGGCATTTGTAAACTAGTTGAATCCAGATTATACATCTCTCTCTCTCTTTACAGTTTCAGACATTTTTAATCGTCTCATTCTTGATTATTTTGTTGCCCGGATTCATATTTAAAGAGACTGTCATCGTAATTTCAAGTAAACCTCCATTAAAAAAAAAAAAAACATGCCCGCCTCCCAACGGTATCTATTAAACCAATGATTGATCACCGAGGACAGAGAATTCCGCGAATTTATCTCTAAAATGGTGTCATAGATTAAAACTTTCAAAAAGGAGTGTACGCTAGTGTTCAGTATGAACTCAACATAAAAGAATTCGAAAGTAAACATTTATTTTCTGCCATTTCTAGAAATATAAAACAAATTCAACCATTACAAGCGTTTCTGTAAATAAAATAAGATATGTCAGTCATCCTTAATCAGTCAAAAGTTTCAAGGGAGTGACATGTAAGGTAATTGAAAACTACCTTACATAGCCGGTCACTCCCTTTATGGGTACTGTTGAGAATCGAACACGCCGTGTCGCCACTCTACAACTTTGAAATGACGCTTCAGTTCCTTTAACAGATATTCATTCAAGTTTATAGTTTGCAAAACTTGCAAAATCACGGGCAGTAGTAGTACATTTGAATTTCCGAGCTGGGTCAACCTTTACGGTGCCAGTTTGTACTGTATCGCCCGGACATTGGGTAAATAAAGCAGACACTCTTAATAGGACTAGCCGGTGCAACAAGGTTGACGCGGTCAGACTTTAGGTTGAATTTGCATATTTTCGTCCATGACTTACGTGGAAGATATCGTCGTTTGTATCTTCAAATGTGTTTGATTATATATTGTTCATGTTACAAAAATTCGTAGGAGACCACAAATAAAAATTAATCAAATTTTATGGTAAAAAAAATTGATATATCTTGATTCTTGATCACACAAAGCTTTAAAGGGTATCGTTGTAATCGGATAAGCCACTAGCTCTGTAAATGGAGCATCTCTTGAAATAACTTTAATTACAAAACTGGGTATTGTAAATTGTCTTTCAATTTTTGGCAAAGCAAATGTTTTAGAGGCTTCATTTGTCATTCGCCTCTGCAGACCATAAAGTTTCTTTTATTGACATTAAAAGAGAAGCTGGATCATATTTTAAAAAGTGATTTTTTATCATATTTATATTTTTTTTATATTTTTTGTTTAGTCTGCCTACACCACTGGGACAACTCAGATTATTGACGGGGGATGGAGTATTTAAAAAGATGGAAACCTATAGAGAAGAAAATTATAAATTTCTGTTTTTAGAGTCCGGAACTTTTGTATGGAATATAGTTAATTTTAAATGTATAATCTCAATATCCAATGTGTGCACTTATGAATTTAAAGTCAAATGATTATATCTTCAATTAAAGTTATCCCTGTAGGGTATGACAACCACGGGATATTAAATTAATCCGTTTGTCTGCATAATATCCCATGGTTCACTGTATACAAAAGTTCTGACTGAGATTTTCTGAAGTTAAAAACAACATTATTGTCATATTTTGTCCTTGTTGTTATCTATGTTAGACAATAAAATAAAAGTTCTGAATTGTAAAATATTTGGAATCATGTTGATATTAAAGATTATAATATTATAATATAGAATTGCATTTCATACATCATTTACTTACATTTCAAATTGTTACATTGCACCTAGTTACAATGCATAAAGTTACATTTAGGGTTGTTAATCGTTTTTACAAAAAGATCAATAATGTTATCATTTTTCGTTTCGATTTTAATTGTTTTTTTTTTAAAAACGATCGTTTCATTTTTAGAAAAAACCATCGTTTTTGAAAAAGAACCACTCATTTTGAACCTTAAGAAGTTTGATCGTTTTTTTTTAACAATAGTTTTTGAAAAAAATTCGCTAATGATTTAAGGATTTTCCGACCAAAAAATTAATTTTGTCTTCAAAAGATCGTTAACGATCGTTAAAGGGAGTGTTCGCGAAAAATGAAAAGAGCTACGTCAAAAAATATTCGATGGTGATTGCTGTTGCGTGTTTAAGGAGAAAATTGTTAAAAAATGACTCATATCGAAGAACGTAGAGTCCATACAAATTCAGATTGATGCAATATTCGACTCGGATCGTAAAAAAATCAATTCAATTCCAAACAAATCAATCATATGTAACAACCTATAATCATCAATTTGTTTTTGACTCATTCGTATGTAGGTTGATATTTCATAATAGTTTAGTTTTTTTTAATCGTTATTTTGAGTGCATCCAATAAGAAAAAGTCTAATAACAAAACACCCAAAATTACACATCACCCAAAAACAAAACGACCAATGTTACAAATCGTCCAAAAACAAAACACTCAAATAAATAAACACCCAAGATATCAAAAAGCCCAAAGAAATTGAGTTTTTGCCACAAACTCTGATTGTCTAATCCCTATATCTTTGCAGCCTTAAAGCGCAGAGGTTAGATATTAAAACTATACATTCTGTTAGATCAAGAAGTCTAATTTTGAAATGTCAAAGAGTTAAAGCATGGCGTTGCCAAAATATTTGGATTATAAATTTAAATTTGTGCCAAAAACTCAAAATGTCCTAAGTTACAAAATGTCCTAAGTTACAAAATGTCCAAATTACAAAATGACAAAATTACAAAATGTCCAAAATTACAAAATGTCCAAGGTTATAAAATATCCAAAGTTAAAACTTTAATTCTTTTGTAGTATTTTTATGTTCATTTAACCTGGTCTATAACAGAATTGTTAAAAATCATTACTTACAAACTAACTACTAAGTTACAAAATGTCCAGAGATATAAAATGTCCAAAGTTACAAAATGTCCAAAGTTACAAAATGTTCAAAGTTACAAAATGTACAAAGTTACAAAATGTCCAAAATTACAAAGTGTTCAAATGTCCAAAATTGACAATTTACATTGTCTAAAAATGTCTTGCATTGATTAATAAATGCAGTATATAACATTTTGTATCTTAGTATCTTAGGTATCTTAGTAACTTGCATACTAAGTGTAGTATCTTAGTATGCAGGGATTTTTAATCTTTTTTGTTTAAAAATAAAAAATACTAGTTTTTAAGTTGTAATGAAACATTTCATCATTTTGACATTTTTATAAAATTTTGAACATTTTGTAATTTTGGACATTTGGACATTTTGTAATTTTGGACATTCTGTAAATTTGGACATTTTGTACTTTTGGACATTTTTATCTTTGGACATCTTGTAACTTTGAATATTTTGTTATTTGGGATTTTTGTTGCTTTGGACATTTTGTAACTTTGGACATTTTGAAATCTTGAGTGTTTTGTTTTGGGTGTTTTGTTATTGGAAATTTTGTTCTTGTGCGTTTTGCATCCACTCCTATTACTTCGCTTCATACTTTTTAGGATGGCTGACGCTTGATTTTTGAACATTGCTGGAGAATATGAAAATGTCGTCTTCATAATCAAAAATTCTCGAAACAGGAATGAATGTTCTCAAAACTCTTGGATCATAAAAAATAAAATAATATGAAATATCAACTTTATACGAATGTGTCAAAAAGAATCGATGATTATTGGTTGTAATATCCGACTTGTTAGCGTCTAGTGAAGAACCAGTCAGGACGTCCTAAAGATGTTCGAGAGGACGCCCTCTGGACGTCCTATTTACGAATGCGTCAAAAAGAATCAATGATTTTAGGTCTATGACTATGAAGAACCAGTCAGAAAGTCCTCAACAATTTTTTGAGGATTCCCTCATGACGTCCTCTGTAAGTAAATATAAGACCAATGCAGAGGGGGCCGGGTGGGAGGGGCTGGGGCCGGATCAAAGTACTTATTTCTGTGTTGAGTTATAGAATTATCAAACGCGCGTAAATTAGTTCCATTGACTGGCGTCGATCTTATTTTTTAGCGCGTTTGAGAGGTTTTCTTCAGTCATTGGCAAGGCTCGACTTAAACGGGAGCATCTGAAGGTTTTTAGAATGAGCGGAACTAACAACAACAACAACAAGATGTCTCATCTTGAACAGTTTGTAATGAATGAAGAACTGGAACCTTTAACTGGTACTGCAAAGTTCAGGTTTGTATAGCGCACTGTGATCTACACACTTTGCACAGCAAGCACTGTACCTTGCACATTTTACACTGCAAATACTTTGCGAAATAATTAAACTTTGTAACCTCGTAGCTCCTCTAGTTTTGATTTTGCAAACAAGTATGGAAAAGGGAAATGAGTTTTAAAGATCCATAAACAAAATTGATAAGGGGGGTCCAAAAATCGTTCTCTAGGAAATTACCTAAATATTTCTCATATATACAATATACAACATACATATATATAAATATACAATATGCATGTGTGCTTAAAGTGTTGAAATTGTTTTATAAATAAAACTTTTCTGTTGAATAATGGATTCGTCCTTTTTACAGAAACTGGTGCAAAGTTTTTATTGAGAAATTGGGTTCTATAGTTCTATAGTTCACGTTAGAGCCTTACACAAATTTAAATGTTATTTCAAAGGTTTTAGAACTTTCTTAAACACAGTGTTAAAAACAAAGTAAAAATAAGTTTAAAGTATTCAAGATGAAATGAGCATAAATCATGAAGATTTGTGCTTAAGTAATTTAAATATGAAAAAAATATCTTTGTTTTTAAAATTAGATTTTTGTAACAGAAATAAAAACAATATATAACAGGGGGTCGCATAACTCCGCATAAACGTATCATGATCTTTTTGCTTCAGAATTATGTTATGTTAAAAAGTGAATGTTAGCGTTCAATTCGGGGATTTATATTGAATTCGACAGTTATAACTTGTAATATCTAAATGATTAGTTCAAATTTACTTGAATTATCAACGGACTCGGTTAAATAAATGCAACTCCGTGTTTGGGTCCTACCATTGTTCAGTATAATGAGTCGTTTTTAACCATTTTCTTCTTATAGATGCAAAACAAATAGAAGTAAAATTAGAAGCTGTCGATATTAAATTAAAATCGGGATCAGCCCAAGGTTGTAATGCAAGAAAAGTTATTTCTGAGGTGTACGCATCTTTTGTACTGCAGTGTACTGTCTCTGGGCGGTAATGTAAACACAAGACGGATGTCAAAGCCGGACATAGGATCCATCTTTCACATAAAAAATCAATGAAATATTCTGGTCATAGGAAACTCTAATTATGTGAATTATCAAAATTATCAAAATTACATGTTTTTAACCTCCTCGGATACTAACAAAACACTGATGCATTTATTCTTGTTTACAAATTCCACCCAGAGAGAACTGGTTTTAATATGTACGCAGAGTATACGCAACTGCAATTAACTATTACAACCTTGGATCAACCTATAACCCCTTTCATACACTCCCGTTAATAGAAAAAGTGTACAGAACAGGAGGTGGGGAAGGGGAACGGATGAAGAAGGAAAGTACTTTTGAAAACTGGAAAAATTTACTTTATTTTTCAAGATTGACCTTTTACATTTGTAAACAATTAAGAAATGCAATTGCAGTTTTCGTATTTTTTAACGAAATTAAAAAAACAAACATGTGTTCTCATAGAGAGCTTTATAACTAGGTATGGGGTCAAATATCATAATAGGACAAATATTTAAAGTTATCTTAAATATCTTGAAAAAAATTTGTCTTTTTTTTGGTCTGTTAATGCTTATATGTTCTGCAATAATGATGATTATGTAATTTTGTTATTGTGAACAAATTGTATGGTTCACTATGAATTATTCAAAAATATAATATAAAAATATATAAAAAATATAGTACCCCGATTTTTTAAAGTAGATACTTAACTGTGCATATCGTTACTTCTCAAAGGATGTAAGTCGATTCAACAAACTTAAATTTTCTAATCTCTATATCTTTTTAATCTGGTGGTTTAAACCTTTGGTACTTAAAACTTGGATCATCTTATGATCTAACATAATCCATAGTTTGAAGTATCTAAGGTCTACGTCATTGGTTTTCAAAGATATAGAAATCATAAAATCAGAGATTGTGAAAAAAGATTAAATTTCTTTGTACTTTTGCATTCAAAGTAATAACAACAAGAAAAATAAAGTTGATAAAGTTAACAAAATTAGCCATGAAAATTTTTTTGTAGTTTTAAAGCAAGCTTACAGCAAACACCGGTGTTCCAGCGGGGTGTGAGTAATTCACGAAAAAAATTTAAATGTTATTTCTTATATTCATCAAATTCTCAATTAAAGATAATATTTTGACTTGCAATATATGTTTCTGAAGAGTGGTCAGGTAAGGTGCAGGGGAAAATTATCCAATAGTAAACA
>NW_019397353.1:55545-76853 GCF_000591075.1 Eurytemora carolleeae
TCTATGAAATGTCCTTTCTATGAAATGTCCTTTCTATGAAATGTCCTTTCTATGAAATGTCCTTTCTATGAAATGTCCCAACACCGGTAAAATAAGTTCTTTCTTTCCATTGTGATTTTGGTTCAAATGTAATTGGAATTATTGTTTTATATTGATTCCGTTTTATTGTGATTGCCGTCTGACAGTGATTATTGTTCGAAAAATATTTCAATTGTTAAATTTTGATTTAATTGTAATTTTCTTATTGTGAATTTGGTTTTATTTTGATTTTCACCGCAGCTATTGATTTTCAGCAGTTAATTATGTTCACATGTCTTTCCTTTTAAATATAATAATTTTTTAATGTTTATGTTTATGTTTTGAACTTCGTTAAATTTGCAATTGTGAGTTTTTTCATTCTTAAATATTCTTTTATTGGGAGTCTTTCCTTTTAAATATAATAATTCTTTAATGTTTATGTTTTGATTGTGAACTTCGTTAAATTTGCAATTGTGAGTTTTTTCATTCTTAAATATTCTTTTATTAGGATTTTCTGAATTTTATTAGAAATGTTTTTTATCAGAATTTTAATGGTTTTAAATTGTAAATTAAGTTAAATCTTATAATTTATTTTTGTAAACCCAAGCTTTCTCCTTAAAATTCTACTCATTTTACTTTAAAAACCAAGCTAATAACATTCCCGTTGTTCTACCAAATCCTTAATTGAAATGTGAGGCAAATCGGTCAAGGAGTTCATGAGTTATGATCGGACATACGAACAAACGAATCATCAGATTATGAGTCTTAATGCATACTTGAAAATAATTTTTCTTCTAAAATGTCACAAGCGTTCCAATGGCCTAGATAGTGTAGCACGATGCTTACCTAGAAATTATTAAAAAAGTAAAAGTAAAAACGTAGGAAAAAATATAGGTGAAGGCGAGATATCAAGTCATTGCCCGACACATATTTACCTAATATTGATGTCCTTCAAATACTTCTAAATTTTTTATATTTAATTTGGGTTATGTTGTTTACACAAAAATGTACTTTTAAACGTGAAAATCAGAATCTATATTCAACAAATAATTTGTTGCACTAGCTGACATTTAGCTAAATGGCAACACTCCTCTTTTATTGGCGTTATTTTTTCTCAGAAATTTATTTGAAACAGAAAAAAACTCATAAATCGTTAAGGCTTGCTTAATAACACCCCCCCCCTCTCCCTTCTCCCCCAGTAAGAAAGAAGGGTATTATGAGTATAAGATAAGGTGCACTTTAAAAAGGAAATAGCCCTAAAACAAACTCTACTTTTATTTAAAAGATTAACAATTTAAATAGACTAAAGTCACAGTTTTAAGTAACTGTTCATCTTAAAGTAGCATGTCATATTCACAACAGTATCCTTTTAAACTATGTTTTTATTTCATGCATTATTTATGAAGTAACAAATTTTATTAAGAGTTGAATATTGAATATTTTTAATCGCAGTTCTATAAAACTGGTTTTCGGATTTAAGCGGCCGAGACAAAAAGTAACCTGTCAGAATTGAACACTTTACCAACTTAAAAACAACGATATCTTCCTAATTGTTACTCAGAGTAACGTTTATAGGGTCTCGTTGTGAATCGAACACGGTACCCTACACTCTACACTCTACACTCTCTACACTCTACACTCTACACTCTACACTCTACACTCTACACACTACATTCGAACAATCAACAAAAATTCTACACTGTCTTATATAAAAACTAACTGACTAAAAATGTTTTTATGAAGTGTAACTGTGGTCTGTGGGTAAAAGTAAGATAACCCTTTGCCCTAGAAGCTTTAAATTCTAAAGGTATATCAGTATTTTGCTGACGAGACACAAATAAAATACAAAACTCAGATTATGGATTAAATAATACAATATTTTCAACTGTTTCTATTTAAAGTGAAATCTAAATTTTTGTTTAGTTTTGATCAAATATATTGTTAAAAAGATACAAGGGAAACAAGCTGTATGCTGCTTAATGGAGATGAAAGGACTGTAAGCGTAATTTTAATTGACCCTCCATGCAAAGATGGCAATGTACGATTTACAACGGTACCCTTGAAAACTTTGTCTGATCAATTATTAAGTGAATATCCATGTTTTTGTGAATCTAAACTGTTTATTTTCGTTTGCATTTTTTCTGCAAAAAGTGACTTGCGCATTTCTTGCTTACAAGAATCAATGGAGAAATTTACTGAAATAAACACAGTTCAAGTCAAAAAAAAGGTCGGATTCTTTCACATTTTTATCAGATTTAAGTTTTAAGATTACCGTTGTAAATTTGGCAATGCTGGCTTTGCATGGAGGGTCATCTAAAATTGCACTTACAGTCCCTTTAAGAGAGAGCTAATCTCCCCACAATGCTTGATCTTGATGTCCTTGGTGGCATTTTTTAGACTTGAGGCAAAAGTGCTTGGACCTTTTGATCCAAGTCTTTGATATACCCTGGTCAGAACCTAGTAGAGATACATAAAAAACAAGATAAACAGAGCTAGACATTCTTGTTTTGTGATATGGGGATTAAAAATTGGCGTGGTGGCCATCCCTCCCTCTATTAAGTGATCAGCTGATTAGTATTAAACTAGCTTTTTTATCCATAAAAATAGTGGAAAACTGTAAAGAAAATATGCTTACAAGTGCTTTTGACTCTACATATATATTTCTATAAAAAATAAAAAATTCTGTTTGGTTTCTGTACCCCCTCCCCCCAGTATACCCCAGTAAAGCCCAGTACTTTGCAGTATATTGTAGTACCCTGTAACCTGAAGCACTCTGTATACCCTGTTACCATCACTTTCCATAAAAAGATTTGGGAATTACAAATTGGTGTTTTTGCCATTCCTCCCNCTAATTGATCAACGGATGTTAAAAATATTTCCTAATTGATCAACGGATGTTAAAAATATTTCCTAATTGATCAACGGATGTTAAAAATATTTCCTAATTGATCAACGGATGTTAAAAATATTTCCTAATTGATCAACGGATGTTAAAAATATTTCCTAATTGATCAACGGATGTTAAAAATATTTCCTAATTGATCAACGGATGTTAAAAATATTTCCTAATTGATCAACGGATGTTAAAAATATTTCCTAATTGATCAACGGATGTTAAAAATATTTCCTAATTGATCAACGGATGTTAAAAATATTTCCTAATTGATCAACGGATGTTAAAAATATTTCCTAATTGATCAACGGATGTTAAAAATATTTCCTAATTGATCAACGGATGTTAAAAATATTTCCTAATTGATCAACGGATGTTAAAAATATTTCCTAATTGATCAACGGATGTTAAAAATATTTCCTAATTGATCAACGGATGTTAAAAATATTTCCTAATTGATCAACGGATGTTAAAAATATTTCCTAATTGATCAACGGATGTTAAAAATATTTCCTAATTGATCAACGGATGTTAAAAATATTTCCTAATTGATCAACGGATGTTAAAAATATTTCCTAATTGATCAACGGATGTTAAAAATATTTCCTAATTGATCAACGGATGTTAAAAATATTTCCTAATTGATCAACGGATGTTAAAAATATTTCCTAATTGATCAACGGATGTTAAAAATATTTCCTAATTGATCAACGGATGTTAAAAATATGTGCCTCCATACTAAGCACGATCTTGTACATTGTTAGATAAACTGGTTTGACATCCATGATTTTATTGATTCTTGACATGACATCTTCAGCAGATAAAAGATCAAATGAGGACTCAGTCATGTGTTTGTTGTCTATTCTGAACCAATAGAAATAGTAATGGCGTTATCATCTATCTTTCTATCTATCTTATTATCCAATTAAAGATATAATCCTTCAATCGGCGCTATCAGTAAATGGAAATATTTACTTCTACTGAAACTATACTATAGTGCAGAAAGGGTATTTTCAAATTTACTTCCATATAAAGATGACAATGTCTTCTTCATAACAATACCCTTAAAAGCTTTGTCTGATCAAGTATAAATTAGATATCAATGGTTATAAATTTTAAAGCTGGTTATTTGCAATTGCGGTAATTATCAGAAAGAAATTGTTAAACCTAGAAAAAACTACAACATTTTCCTCATTATTGATATTACGCTCAAAGTCCCTTCGTAATTTAAAAATATGATTGATGTAGCTGGCCAAATCGGCTGAAAAAAAATTTGGTTAACCCATATCCTGGGGTTGGGGGGAGATAGATATATTTATGCTGAACAAATTTTGGAAATTCTTCAAATTCCACTGGCAACGCCATCTAAAATTATGATTTAATAATATTTTAATTTAATAATAAAACGAATAATAATATAAAGCTGGGCAACGCCGGGCACTCCAGCTAGTACACTTCATGGTGACTGTACTGTCAATATCTGGTGTCCAATCTAAAGTTTTCTTGAANTCAACATAACATCAACAAGTTAATTTTGAGAAAAGGGTTGAATTCTTACGTTTACCGAAAATGACAAGGTATGAGTAATTTCAAATAGTTTGTCTGTACTTATTATTGTTTGGTCATGTTTATTTTTATTTAAGCAAAAACCTTGAATTTGCAAGCTTAAGGAAAAGTCAATAATCATTATTATTTTGATTAAAGTAAAAATGCTAAAAATAGGTTTTAATTCTATTTTAAAAACTTAATTAGTCATATGTAAAATTGCTTTGCTGCATGTTTCTTTCAAATGCAGATAATTAATATGTTTTTTTTTGTCTGTGTTTTGTTGTCTATACACAAATTGTAAAAAAGAATAACTTCTCATATTTTTCATGTTTTTTTAAATTATGACTTAGAGGACTTGAAGACTTAAAGACTTGAAGACTTGAAGACACCAAGTTTGTCTTTTCATGGTCAAATTAACATAAGACAAAGCAATTATACAGTGTAAATAGACCTAATTCACTTAAAAAGTGATTTGATAAGTTACTAGCGAAGCTCAAAGAGAATAGATTAAAAATAGAGTGGAATTTACTCGAAGAAAGTGTAAAACGGCCATTTTGTTGTACTGTTTCCATACTGCAGGTGATTTTCACACATTTATGCTAATTAACCTTTTGGGCCATGGAACATCAATTTACAGAAAAGTTTTCTTGAAAATTATTTGATTTTCACTAAATCAATTCTCTGATAGCCTGTCATGCATTCCCAAGTTCATTTCAGCATAAGCTTTGCTAATAACTAATTTGATATTTTTATTTAGTAAATACATATTTTTTAATTTGAGGTAATCAAACAGTAAAAAAACAATATTTCTAAAATACTCAAGATACCAAAATATTAAAATTGAGGATGAGGAATGTAAATGGTTATTAACTCTTTTATTTCAATTTCATAACTTTTATACAGAGGGACTCATAAAACTGTTAAATGGAAGGAAAACATTTAACCAATCTAATTTATGTTTGCTAAGTTTTAAGTCTTGTTAGAAAGTAAAACGTCTCTGAGACAGGTGGAGAGGAGGGAAACAACCCTAGAAAATTGCAGGAAGTTTCTATATGTAGAATGTATAGAAACTTAAATTCTATTTTAAGAATGGATTAAAAACATTTTCCCTGTGGAACATTTAATAAATAAAAAATTGTTTAGTCAAATAAAGATAGTTTTATTGTTTTTAGCACGCAGGTAGCTTGGAATTTGCTGGGGGGGGGGTTAATTTGTTGGACCAATATCAATTAATGACTCATAACACAATATAGTTTCTCGATAAAAAAAGTATGACTTAGGGTTCATTTTGAGCACCAAGCTTGTAGCCTGAAATGGCTTTTTTTGAGCTTTAAAAACGGCATTTTTCTTTTTGATGCCATTTTTTTTAAGTAAGAATAATTCATGGCTATTTGTAATAGCTCAAAGGAAAAGAAAAAATATTGCAAAACTGCAGACAAAATATCTATCTAAATTGCAAATTTGCAAAAATTGAATTTTTTATCGCAAAATCCAGTTACATAGTAAAAAAGTTTGCACAAATAAAATTGTCCAAAAAATAAAAAATTATACATTTTTGAAAAGCCCTTGACCATGCTATTTCAAATATGCAAAAAATTTAGCAAAATTTTAAACAACCTGGTTTTTTTTATCAAGAAAAACTAAACTTGTACAAATTTCCTTGGACAGGTTGTTTGCAAAAATTTGCAATTTTTTTCGCAAAACTTGTGCAATTCGTTTCCTTATGTCAAAGGCTTTCCAAAAAGCTAAATTTTATCAAAATCTGACAAGTGGAAGTGGGTCAAAACAAAGATTTAGTTTGTTACAGGCAAAAGCAGTCATTCAGGCAGTGTGCCTGAGGACTCAGGCAGTTAGTATTAAAGCCCGGTTTTAGGCCTAAAGGGAGGGCTTTGGGTATGTAAGAAAAGTCAGACCAATACTTTTTGAGTTATGTAAAAAAAAACTACAGGGGGGGGGTCAAATTGCCCCCCCCCAGCAGGAATAGGGTTAATTGCAGTATACAAGGAGTCTGAAGCCAAAAAGATTAACGATTCTGTAGGTATTCACTTTACAAACGACGATTTTACATTTGAATGTTTAATAAAAAAAATGATTTTAATTCACTTATAGCCAAAAAACACGTTTAAAGTTATTTAACAATTTTTATTAAACAAAGAAATTGGAATGGATATGTCCAGAGCCCAAAACATCAGACAGGGTATCGTTATAAAAACCAGTTTTAAAACCCGAGTTTCACGAATGGAGTCAAGCAGTTTCGTGGATTTCAATATTTTTGTTATGAAATATGAATTTATTTAGTTTCTTCGTGTTCTCTATTATTTTTCTTAAATGAAAATTTACACAAATGTTAAGACCCTAAACAGGAAACTCGGGAGTTTCATTCAACGATAACTTTTTTAAATTTTGGGCTCAGGGATCATACTGTATAAGTGTGATGTACTGCGTATAATTTGTGAACATTTACATAAATTGTACACTTTAAACTCCCTTTCAGGCTGAAAGGGATTACTCAAGGGATTGTTTAAATTCCACTCTATGTATAATCTATTCTCTTTGGTGAACTATTTGCTTTGTATAACATTAACTTAAAGTACACTAAATTATTGCTTTAAGTGTTCTGGTTTTCACTATATATGTTTTCAATGATTACTCCTTTAAAACAAGAGCTTTTGAGAAAAACAAAAACGTTTTGAATTCCAAATATGTTACCGGATAAATGCATCTCTAAACGTTTTGAATTCCAAATATGTTACCGGATAAATAAATGCGTTTCTAAACGTTTTGAATTCCAATTATGTTACCAGTGGCCGAATTTAAAGAATTTGAGCGGCGGTTTAAATTTAAGCCACGGTTTAAATATGGTTGGTTCCACTTGAAATTGTATCAAATGTTTCAAGATTTAAGCTGGCGCTTAATTTAAACCGGGTTTTGGCAGATTTAAACCGCGGCTCAAATTCTTTAAATTCCATCTCAGATAAATCAAATAGATTATCAAGTACAATAGGTGGCAACAGAGAAATGGATCAATTATACACGACGTCACAAGTGTCAAATATAACAAGAAAAATGAAATTTTCTCACATTATTTAACATGTTTTTCAAGATTAAATAAAAAAGTGTAAAAACAGAAAATAAATAAGATACTAAATTGCACCCTTTCCACTGTAAGATAAGCTCTTTATTCTAAAATTATCTCTATTAACAATTTTGTCGGACACAAAAACTGAGTTGACACTTGTGATGTAAAAATACAGCAGTACTGAGAGTGTACAAATACTACGTTGCCATCTATTGTACTTAACAATCTATTTGAGATAAATAAATGCTTCTCTAAACGTTTTGAATTCCAAATATGTTACCGGATAAATAAATGCGTCTCTAAACGTTTGGAATTCTAAATATGTTACCGGATAAATAAATGCGCCTCTAAACGTCTTGAATTCCAAATATGTTACCGAATAAATAAATGCGTCTCTATTCTATTTCACAATCTACCAGACAGAAGACAAAAGGTCAAATTTATGCGACAGAACTGTTACGACCTTTTGACCTTGTAGGTTTGATTTTTACGCACAAGCATGAGAAAAGCACATTTAACTAGTTACAAATTAGAAATTTGAAATATTTTTGTTCTTCTCAAAAGCTCTCCAATTTGAGGAGGTATATGATTGAAAACATATTAGACTTCAGTATAACGAGTATAACATTAGATTTCCTTTAATATAACGTGATTTCTAACCTTTCTAATATTTAAACTAAAATTATTTTGTATTGCAGACACGAGATGTCGAAGAGCAAGGTTGCCCGCTTCTTCAGAAAATACTTTCTTGAAGGTAATTTTAGAAATAATATTTCTAATATTTGACTCCCCCTCCCCCTTCTTTGATTTTTGTAAATATCCAAGCTACATACAACCCGGGTATAATCTAGTTTTTTTTTTATGAAATTAGTATTTGTTGAAGATTTTTTTCGTTATTATTTTAGAATAATTGTTTATATCTCTAGTGCTACGCCCTATAAAGTTTTATTCTTCCACCCCTTCCTCCAATGCAGATGTTCGCCGGTAAAAATGACCGTTGCTCGATTTTATGAGTTCGTTCGTCCATCGTTCGTTGAAAAAAACGATGTCTATCAATAATGTACGCTTAGCACGATTTACTAAGAATAACAATTCTAGAAATAGAATTCAAATTAAATTCGTTAGGACAAAAGCTGGATGAAACTGCTGAAAAGGCCTTAAAGGAACTGCCTGAGGATGCTCCTTGGTCTCAGAAGCTTCTTGTCAAGCATCGTAGACTAGTAGGTAAATATGGTAGATTAATAGATAAACTATGGTAGACTATAAGTAGGTAAATATGGTAGACTAGGAAGGTCAATATGGTAGATTAGTAGGTAAACTATGGTAGACTAGGAAGGTAAATATTGTAGATTAGTAAGTAAACTATGGTAGACTAGTAGGTAAATATGGTATACTAGTAGGTAAATAAGGTAGACTAGTAGGTAAATATGGTAGACTAGTAGGTAAATAAGGTAGACTAGTAGGTAAATATGCAGGTTAATATGGTAGACTAGGAAGGTAAATATGGTAGATTAGGGGGTAAATATGGTAGACAACTACAAATATACAGCTTTATAAATTTCCTCATTTTAAAACGTGATTTTTCTGAGAACTTTTCCAATTTTTAAAAAATAGGTTAATTTATGAAATATTTGTTGACGAGGGATATTTTAATGTTGAAGGACTTTTCATTCCGGTATTTACTTGATTTTTATAGATATTTAAGAGACTGTAAACGTTATTATAACCCACTACCTAATCAGGTGCATGCTCTATTCACAAAGGTACCCTTGATAAAAGATATTTTTGGTTTTATAACTTCATTAATTATCTTTTTCTCAACGCCACATAAATCCACATACTTCTTTATTAGAAAACCCACAATTAAAAAATATCGATATTCTAGAAAAAAAAGTAGTTTTCATCTCATTTTCGCTGTTTACTGAGTAACGTTTTGAATGAGCATTCAACTCTTAAAATGGAGGAAACATGAACTTAAGCAGACAGTCCCTTTAAGAAAGTTTCATTAAGTAGAAATGAGTCAGCTTTTTGCTGGAATTTATTCAGATAATTAATTTCATTTTATGGATCCAACGCAAAGATTGAAATCATTTTTAAATACCTTTAAAGTAGCGTAGCTTTTAGTTTTGTGTTACGTAGTTAAAATGTATATTGTTGCCAGATACAATTACAGGGTGTTCCACTGAACATGAAAATGTCTAACTTAGAAGATAATCATCTATCTTTTAATTATGATTCTTAAAACAATAATCATAAAATGCTTTTATTCCTGGCATTTCAAAATGTGGTCTGACTTTTCATGATTTTCAAATAACTGAAATTAAAAATTTAAATAAAACGTCTTAAAAAAAGACCGAAAAGTGGATAGAATTGATAGGTTTATATGGGGAAAATGTATCTACCATGAATTCCATAAAATATGAAAAATGAAGACGACATTTCATCAATTTAATGTTTAATTTAATTTTGTCATAAAGCAAACACTTTTTCCATTTATGCTTGAAAATAAACTGCAATGCACAATTACTTGTTTTTATGTTTATTGGACTTTTCAAAAAATCGTCTTAGCAATCCACAGTTAATGGGTCCAACCGTAGATAACACAGGCATGCAGATAGAGAGATAAATTTATTGATTAATGATTTTTCTGTAACATTTTAGGAATTTTGATTCCCTTGACCTTTGTCCAGCTACTCTGGTGGATGCAGGTCAGCTGAAATTTTTTTCTAAATTTTTAATTTTTTCCAAGCTCAATTTTTTAGTTAGAATTATTTTTCCAATTAAAAGAAACATACTTTCGTTTAATTTTTTACTATGTATAATAATAAAGATAAAATTTAAAATTTTGCGTATTTTTTAAATTTTACTTTGGGGTTTGCCAAATTTTTTAATGTTTTAGGCAATAAGGTTCGATTATTTCTCCCTGTTCCCAGACCGGTATCTTATGAGTATTACAATGGTGTTTGGAGCTTCAGTTGCAGGTACAGCGTTGAAATTATATAGTGTTGTACAGGGTGTCCCAAAAAACATCAAAGAATTATCTAAAAAGACTATCGAATTCGTCACTGAATTTCCATGTTTTTTGGGACACCATGTATGTTGTGTAATACTTTAGGTACCTGTAAATTGTACTGTGCTACAGTTTTAATCAGAACGTTGGAGTCATCATAAGAATTTAAAAAATGTCGTCTTAAAAATTTTTCAATTGGTTTCATACTTTTTTACCTAAGTCTCAGCAATTTTAAAAGAAAAAAGAAAAAATAGCTTCTGTAATATGCAGGAACAATTTTAAAGAGCTTCTAATAATAATTTAGTTAAAAAACTAAATATATGCAGCATGCATTCCATTATTAGTATCAATTTTTTATCTTTAGCTCACGTGCATATTACATTATGTGATAAACACATTGATTTATCAATTGACACAGTGGGTTAGATTCTTTTCTCAGTCGTATCGATGAAAGAAACTAAATTTTTTAGTTCAAAATAAAAACAAAATGCATAATATCTAGGAATGACAAGTGAAGGCGGGGGTGCAGTTGCTTTTCCTGTGATGACACTTGGTAAGCAGTTATGGAATGTCGTCCCTCATAAAATCAAATTTTGAATTTAAAAATTAGTTTACAAATAAAACATTGATATTTTTATCATAAAGAAATACGTTTAAAATAGAAATCAATCAAAAAATTCAATTTCCTAATTTAAAAAAAAAAATTTACAACAGTAAAGATATAAAACATTGCAATTCTTAAAAAGTGAAATTTCTTAACAATTTTGAAAATCTTATTCTAAATATTATTTTAGCGCTAGCCATTGCCCCTGAAGTAGCGAGAGATTTTTCACTCATGATCCAGTCTATAGGTAAATTTATAATACGTCCCAATAAACATAAGATTAATCGAGACTCTAGCATGGAAACCCTTAAATTAAACTTGTGGGTTATCTACTTAAAATAAAAATTACATCATCATTAATTAAACTTTTTTATTTAGGAATGACATCTGCATCCTTCACTATTCTTTGGATGAAAATCAAATTAGAATATAATTCTATATTGTTCTGCGGAATTGGAGCCACAGGAGGAATTATTCTAGGTAGCGATCATAATTAAAATGATAAAAATAATAATGATAATAAGAATAATAATTATAATATTAATAATGATAGTTAAAGTAAATGTAAAATGTAATAATATTTGTAAGAAACAATGACATGTTAATAAATGTGTCTTAAAGGAACTGTAGAAGTAATTTCTAGTGACCATTCATTAAAAAATGGCATGTCAAGTATACATAGGTTTTAAATATGGTTTCTCTACAAAAGTTAANCACAGTCCCTTTATCCGTACACAGTCCCTTTATCCGTACACAGTCCCTTTATCCGTACACAGTCCCTTTATCCGTACACAGTCCCTTTATCCGTACACAGTCCCTTTATCCGTACACAGTCCCTTTATCCGTACACAGTCCCTTTATCCGTACACAGTCCCTTTATCCGTACACAGTCCCTTTATCCGTACACAGTCCCTTTATCCGTACACAGTCCCTTTATCCGTACACAGTCCCTTTATCCGTACACAGTCCCTTTATCCGTACACAGTCCCTTTATCCGTAAATATCTAGGAATAGAGGTGATTGATGGATTGCTGAGCGGACCAGTGAAGAAGCTAGGATTTGTCTGTATTTGGTTCAGCTTTGCTTTCTCTCTCTTCCTGCTAAACAGGTTTAAAGACAATGGTGGGAAAATTTATCAGAATTTTGCAAAAAAACTTTCTTTAAATATTTTTAACAATCTTGCAATTTCTTCAAATAAGTTTATAAAGATCATTCGTGAGAAACAGTTTTTCTGAATACTAAAGATTATTTTTGTAAAAATAATTAATGGCAAAAAATTAAACAATTTTTATTTAATGCAACTAAAACAAGTTTTTACAATTTTTTTCTGAATATGTAGACTCTTTCATAACGAAACCAGGTTTATTTTTAAAATAGTTTAAATGTCAAATTTCGCTGTAATCCTTGTATCCATTAAAAAAAGAGAATTGTTTTCCTTGTAACTCCCATTCACGATTGAGTTCTTAAAATTTATGATTTTTATTTTCTTTCTTCATTATTTTCAAGGTTTTTTTCTGTTCTAGGGAGCACAAGAGGAAAACCTTTGATAAAATCCAGAATATGACTGTTTGGAAACGAATCTGTTTGATCCTGGCAGGGGTTATTGGAGGTAAAATTCAGGGAGGTTGGGTGTTTTTTTGTGATTACAAATAAATAAACATATGTTAGATCTGAAGCATAACTGATGAATAAAGATCATTTTTATTTTTTTAAACGCCGTCTAGACGTTTGACCGTCCTGCCTCCAACCTACCCTATGCATAAAAAAATGTTTTTGAAAAGAAGCCAGATTGAGCGCTTGAGAGAGGGTGGCGGACCCCCCCCCTCTCAATCCCCAATCATGAAGGGGTTAAAGAAAGCAGGAAAATGTTAAATCTAACAAATAACAGATATTTGTTTGATGAGTAATAAAAAACAACAAAACATGTAGAAATTTACAAGAATGTACATGCATGCCCATCATTATTTTAAAGTATGCTGATTACGTAGCATTCTTAAATCTAGGAATACAGATATTCTTATATGAACACGTAATATCCACATTTGGCCCAAATGATCCAATAATACATTTAACTATTACCTTTTGTCAATGAAAATGTGGTAGGATACAGATATCTTGGTTTTGAATTCAGTGAGCCATAGATTTCGAATTTTTTCCCCTCCAAATATTCAGTTCCTACTTAAATTGCCCCAAAAAATGTAACTTTTTAATATTGCTCCTAACGGTTAGTCGTTAAATAAGTTAAAGGTAAAAAAGTTTTAAAATATTTTTTTGTTTTGATTTTGAGGCTTTTATTTGCTTTTCCGCTGCATTCAGTTAAAAGGACTGTAAGCGTAATTTTAATTGACCCTCCAAGCAAAGATGGCAATGCCCGATTACAACGGTACCCTTGAAACCTTAATCTAATCAAAAATGTGGAAAATTCCGTCGTTTTTCTGGCTCAAAAAAGTATTTATTTTTGTAAGTTTCTCCATTGCCTCTTTTAAACATGAAATGCGCTATTCACTTTCGCACAGAAACTGCAAGGCGCAAATGAAAATAAAGAAGTTAACGCGAAACAAAAACATTGAAATCTAATTTATACTTGAACAGACAAAGCTTACAGTCCCGTTACGAGAATGCATGACACTTGGTTCAAGGTGTAAAATCGGATTCTATGCGGTCAGGATGACGAATGAAAAATAAATAATTCTAAAGTCTGATAAATCAACGTGTCGTTTCATTCACAGACATAAATTAGATAACGGTATATACGTTTAAACAAAAGACCAGAAGTAAATTAAATCCTGACCCCCCCCAAAGTAATCTCTGTTGGTTTGTTTATATGTCTGATCAAAACTCAGTAACCTCTAGACTGATTTGCCTCCAATTTCTATTGGGGAACTCTGTAAAAACACGGAAATGGTCTTTAGCTATAGGGTTAAATAGTTGAACAGTTGACTCTTTTTAAGAAAACTTTGGTTCCAGGAAAAGGTGGGTTTCAAAGCTATAGCTCATTTTAATTACTACACTCTTATAAAGAAATAGTTAATTTCATGTTAAACTACTGGTACGGTATTGTGACCGCGTAGATACCAAAGTATGTACAGGGTAAGTGAGCGTACTACTGATATAATTGCATATATGCACATTAATTGTATATATGAACATTAATTGTATATAATAATTAAATATTTATATACAGAGTATAGTGAGAAGGTTGCTACTTCTACAAGTTTCCAACTGATATATATGATATATATGTACAATAATCAAATATTTATGTACAGGGTAAGTGAGAAGGTGGCAACCCCTACAAGTACACTACTGATTTATATACAGTAATTAGATATTTATGTACAGGGTAAGTGAGAACGTGGTAACCCCTACAAGGCACTACCGATATATATGTACAGTAATCAAAAATTTATGTTCAGGGTAAGTGAGAAGGTGCTAACCCCTACAAGTGCACTACCAATATATATGTACAATAATCAAATATTTATGTACAGGATAAGTGAGAAGATTGTTTCACCTACAAGTGTAATACTGGTATATGTACAATAATTAAATATTTATGTACAGGGTACGTGAGAAGGTTGCTACACCTACAAGTGTAATACTGGTATATTTACAATAATTAAATATTTATGTACAGGGTACGTGAGAAGGTTGTTACACCTACAAGTGTATATGTACAATAATTAAATATTTATGTACAGGGTAAGTGAGAAGGTTGCTACACCTACAAGTGTAATACTGATGGCCATGAATACATGCGTAGGTAAGAGTTTGTTCGTTCACTAAGAATGCAAGGATGTAAATAAAAGACGTGAAGCCCGTTTAACTGTATGATAGGAAGACGACTTTTAGACTCAAGTCCAAAGAGATAAAACACAAAGTCATTTCACCTAAAAAGATTGATTTAAACAATTTGTGAAACTAGTTTCTAAAGGATTGAATTAAATACTCGATCATAAGATTTCTCGAATAAAGTCTTTCTATTCCACAATTATGGGTCTCACTGTAGATACAACAGATTGTCTTGAGAAGCTTTTTCATTTTTACTTTTCTTAGAACTGTTTTTAGTTTGGTCATTTTCCTTTAATTATTCTTTTAAGTAACAAGTTCATTCATTTGTGTTAGACAGAAAACATTCATGAATAGTCTATAAAGAGAAAATTTGCGGATTTTATAACATCTTGTTAGCTGATTTATTCATTGGCGAGTAAGACGATATTTTCTTCGCTAAAAAATAGTATTTGATTTTGTAGGTTTTTATTGGAGAGAAATTATGATGGGCGGAGTAGAGGTAGACGCCTGGGGATACCTAAAGGTAAACAATTTTTTGAAAAAAAGAAGAAAAAAAGACCCTTTTCATTATTTCTGTAAGATACGTTTAAGCCGAAAAATAGCCAAACCATATTGAATAGGGAGAGGTGTTAATTTTAGATTTTTTAGATAAAAGATTTCATTAAACGAAAAAAAAATTTCAGACAAATCAAAAATATGATGCTATTTAAAAAAATTATACAAAAATCTGAGATTCTTTGATGCTTCTGTTGAGTGAATTATGGCATTTTTGTATGTCTCACGTTTGTGTACAATGGTCGGCGAATTTATCAATAAAATTGAAACGATTAAAAAAAATAATGCTTTGATTCCTTAAAGTAATTTTCGAATTAAAAGTTGATAAGTAAACAAAGAGAAATTTATAGCTTCTCTTAGTCTACGTGTGCATGTGTCTGCTTTTTGAACGCTTGGTAGAAATAAAAATTGAAATAGAAAGTCGTCTTCATTGTAATGATTTATACCATAAGATGACGACTATACGTAAAGAAGAACATCGTCTTCATTATATAGATATATTTGACGATATATGTACCAACTAATATTAGATATACATAATATAGTGCTGTGCCCCTGTAGTGTGTGTATTTGCTCCTCTAGGCTCCATTCTTGCAAGCCACTTTCACAGGTTAGTTTAAGATCTTTTTTGACGCTAAATATTTAATATTTAATCTGCGTCAAATACTTAGATGTTAACTTAATGTGTTTTAAATAAAATTTCTTGCTATTGCTAAATGCCTATATACTTAAAATGAATTATCTTTAAAAAAATTTAAGTACTCTTTCTTATATATTTTTTAGACAAGTGTTGGCTTGCCTCATGTACATCCTGGATACACTAGCACTGGTAATTTTTTTTACATTAATAAAAAAACTATTTTGAATTTTTTTAGCCTATTTTACTCCCGGGATACCCCTATGGGTTCCCTCAAAAAAATGTCAGTTCATTCGGTCCAGCCGTTTGGCCGGCCAGAGGGAACATATCTACGAATGTCTTTGAAGTATGCCATCTTTTATCTTATTTTTTATAAATTTTATTCTTTGATTGGCATCAAAATAAAAAAATAATCTTTTTATTCTTACAATTAAGATGATTATTGTTATTCCAAATGTTAGGTAACTGCTTTCGTTGTTCTGTGGGACAAAATGGACACTACACTTTATAGTATGAGGTAAAAACTAAACTGTGTGAATCATTATTTTTCAGGTTTTTAACTTCTGCATAAATTGCTCAAATTTTTCTCAATATTTTCCGAAGGGTAAATGGTTTATAATAGTCTATTAAATTGCGTAAATGACTTTTTAATATTTTCCTAAGCTGCTTAAAAGATTTTTCAATATTTTCCTTAACTGTGTAAAAATAATTTATTGGAGCGCTTGAAATTCTTGGCAAGAATGAATGATTTTAAAATCTATTTTTACCCTTTTAAACAACGTTTTCTCTAATCTGCCAAAGTAATTTTTTTTCTTTATTTTAAAATACAGTCAGAAATTGTATATTGTATATATGCACGAAATTGTTATGATTAACAGTTGAATCTTGTAATTCATCCATTGAACATATTATTATATATTTATTCTCTCATCCTCATATTCATCTTTGAAATACATTTCAAATATTTATTACATCAGAAAACACACAGAGAGAGATATAGTAATAATACTAAAGTGTTTTACATTGATTATCGTCTTCATTTAGGATTGGTTTTCGTCATTGCAGGGGATTTTGGAGTTCTGAAAAAATATGATTTTTGACAGAAAGAAATAAAAAATCTGCAACAAACTCAAATTTTCTAATATCTATATCTTTATAACCAGATGGTGTAAAAAACATTTGTTTCAAACTTATTTTGAATTAATAGAATTTATTGCTTGAAATATCTAAGGTTTTTTTAAAATTAGGTTGCAAAAATGTTGGGGTGGAAAATTTCATGAAATGGACATTTTACTAATCGGACATAGTTCATGGTCATTGTTCAGAAATAACAATTAACTTATAGTTTGAGAAAAATCTGCTTAATCATATCGTAAAAATGTAAAAAGAAAATCATCATGATAATTGTGAAATTTCCCATTTCTATGTTGAGACATCCTTTGTCACTTACACGTACATGAAACGTCCCAACTCAACCAAATTTATTAATATCAAAAAATGATTTAACGCAGTCTGGCATATTTTACAAAGGTATCCTTTCAACTTTTCCTAATCAAGGATACAAAATATATTAATAAACTTTTCCTGAACATTTATTAAATTACTTATTTAGTTAAACGTTGTGTTTACACTACGCAATTGCCATGTCTCATGCTCATTGAATTCTTTTAGAATTTGATTCTAAAAGTCGTCTTCGTATTCCAGATTTTTCTGGTTATGGCTTTACCTTTGTAATTTGGTCATACCCCTTGACATTACAATGACAGCCTCTTCAAGAGATGAAAATACCTTGATGTGGTTTCTATCCCTTCAAGAAGATGAAAATACCTTGATGTGGTTTCTATCCCTTCAAGAAGATTAAAATACCTTGATGTGGTCTCTATCCCCTCAAGAAGATGAAAATACCTTGATGTGGTTTCTATCCCTTCAAGAAGATGAAAATACCTTGATGTGGTTTCTATCCCTTCAAGAAAATTAAATAGCTTGATGTGGTTTCTATCCCTTCAAGAAGATGAAAATACCTTGATGTGGTCTCTATCCCTTCAAGAAGATGAAAATACCTTGATGTGGTTTCTATGGGTGATAAAGCTTTCAGAAAGTTTGTATTCCCCAGTCCGATAATAGAAGCCGTAGCAGCATCTTTTCCTGGGATTTTGTAATTAATAATAGTTTTTTCAATCGTTAAAAAAATTGATTTCGTTCTTTTTAAAATTATCGTTCATTTTCCATCTATTCGTTTTCTTGCTGAACGATCGTTCAGTAAAATCGTTCTTTCATTAAAAAAGGTCGGTTTTTCAAAAGTTTTTTTTAAAAATCGTTCCTTCAGTATAAACTATCGATTTTAAATAACGGAAAAAAAACTATCGCTTTTAAAGATCGTTTGAACGAACAATTTAAAAATAGTTTATAAACGCATAGCGAAAAAGATTGATCAAAAAATTATAAATCGTTCCTTTCTTCGTTTCTCTGAACGATCGTTTACCCATCGTTCGTTTGTTCTAAATTTTTTATCGTTCGTTGAAAAAACGATGTACGTCTCCAGGTTGATATTTACCTAGCATATCTACCAATCCTTCTACCTCTGCAACTCTTGCCTTCTCCTCATCCTTCTTTGCTGTATTTAATCGAGATTTCCTCTTAGAAGCCTAGAACAGTATAAAATAAAAGTAGGGTGTCCTGAGAGGGTGGGAATGAAGTTAACCCTAACCCAATTGGGCTATTTTGTCTAATATAAATGTTGGGGGGGGGGGGGTGTTTTCCACCCTCCCCTCATGATTTTGCCCCAGGAGTTAAGATATGAGAGTGTGACACAAATGTCCCTAGTCCAACTTTTTAAGTCATGTTCATTAATAAAAAATTAAACCTCTATCTTTACTGGTTAGGGTAAAAGAGAGGATTTTAAAAAGTTCAAAAAGCACGCCGGAAAAATAAATATTTTTACTTTTGACAAATATAAACATGTGACACATGTTATTACATCCCTTTTTCGAGGGCTATTCAAATAATCATTTATAAACATTTATAATTTTAGCCCTGTAGCTAAATTGATAAAAAGTTATAAACCATTTTTGATTTTTAATAGCACCGACCTGCATCAAAAAAATAGTTTCTAAATTTATTGACAACTATGAAATTGAAAAAGTGAAGAAGTTTTGGCGTTCTAATGTCAGCTGTTTTTAACTTATTTAGAAAAAAACGCAGGGAGGGGGTTTGAAAATACCCCCCCCCCCATCATCGTGAAAGGGTTAAAGTGATTGTCGACTTACTTTTAAAATAACCTTTATTTACTGAGTTAAATTCCTTTTAAACCTTTGTTTCTGCAAAAATTAAAGATACATTAAAGATAAACAAAAAATTTACTGGACAATTTATGCAGCAGAGACAAGGAAGGAAATGTATAGAAATATCTGTTTAAGATAGAAAACCGACAATGTCTTCCTCATTCTTGCTTATAGATTAGTTAAGGTTTAAACTTTAAAGGAAGCAATATTCGGAATGGAGAATTTTGTTCTTGAACATAAGAATTTAAATTTTTCTTTTAACAAGTTATATATTTATAATAATATTATGCACCAAAAATTCCCCAGTCCGATAATAGAAGCCGTAGCAGCATCTTTTCCTGGGATTTAGTATAATTAATAATAGTTTTTTTCAATCGTTAAAAAATTGATTTTGTTCGTTTTAAAAATTTTCGTTCATTTTCCATCTATTCGTTTTCTCGCTAAACGATCGTTCAGTAAAATCGTTCTTTTATTTAAAATTGGTCGGTTTTTCAAAAGTTTGTTTAAAAACGCGTTCCCTCAGTATAAACCTATTGTTCTTTTAGTAAAAAAAACTATCGCTTTTAAAGATCGTTTGAACGAACAATTCAGAAATAGTTTATGAACGCATAACAACAAAGATCGATCGAACAATTATAAATTGTTCCTTTTTTCGTTTTTAAAGAACGATCATTTATGTTGATTTCTCTGAACGATCGTTTGCCCATCGTTCGTTCGTTCTCAAATTTGCTCGTTCGTTCCCAAAAACGATGCCCGTCTCCAGGTTGATATTTACCACCATCTTCAGGTTGATATATACCTAGCATATCTACCAATCCTTCAACCTCTGCAACTCTTGCCTTCTCTTCGTCCTTCTTTGCGGTATTTAATCGAGATTTCCTCTTAGAGGCCTAGAACAATATAAAATATATGTAGGGTGTCCTGAAAGGGAGGAATAAAGTTAACCCTAACCCGATTTGGCTATTTTTGTCTAATAGAATGTTGGGGGGGGGGGGTGTTTCCGCCCTCCACTCATGATTTTGCCCTAGGAGTTAAGATATGAGAGTGTGACACAAATGTCCCAAGTCCAACTTTTCAAGTCATTTTCATTAATAAAAAAATAGACCTCTATCTTTAATGGTTAGGGTAAAAGAGAGGATTTTAAAAAGGTCAAAAAGTACGTCGGAAAAATAAATATTTTTACTTTTGACAAATATTAACATGTGACACATGTTATTACATCCCTTTTTCGAGGGCTATTCAAATAATCATTTATAAACATTTATAATTTTAGCCCTGTAGCTAAATTTATAAAAAAAGTTATAAACCATTTTTGATTTTTTATAGACACCGACCTGCAGTTTGACTGTCTTCCCTATGCATCAAAAAAATAGTTTCTAAATTTATTTACAACTATGAAATTGAAAAAGTGAAGAAGTTTTGGCGTTATAATGTCAGCTGTTTTTAACTTATTTAGAATAAACGCAGGGGGGGTTTTGAAAAACCCCCTCCCTGCACTTAATCGTGAAAGGGTTAAAGGGACTGTCGAATTACTTTTAAAATAACCTTTATTTACTGAGTTAAATGCCTTTTTAACCTTTGTCTCTGAACAAAAATTAAAGATACATTAAAGATAAAATCATAATATATCCTCCTCATTATTACTTATAAATAGAAGGATAAAAGGAAGCATTCGGAATGGAGAATTTTGTTCTTGAACATAAGAATCTAACTTTTTTCTTTTAACAAGTTATATATCTAATAATATTTTGCACCAACAGTTGGATGGCTAACAAATACGCGACAAAAAATCGCATATATTCATCAAATGTTGAATACAAGCGATTTTTTGTTAAATTTAAGCAATTTTTTTGATTTTGTAATTTAGAATGTGCAATTTTTATCTTTTTCT
>NW_019397354.1:0-69542 GCF_000591075.1 Eurytemora carolleeae
TTTAAAGTGCAAAACGGTTTTCTTCAACCCGAAAAAATCATTGAAATAATATCAAGTACGATATACTTTTGGTGTATTGTATGTACTTTGGTAAATAATACAGGTATAGAAGAGAGGGGGGAGGGGGAGCCCATTTAAAATTTCCCATCTTTTTAAAGAATTTCACTTTACAGTTTACATTTAAAAGCAACGAATACAAATATGTTTGTTTATAAATTAAGAGTACTGCAGTTTCTGGGAGGAACGTAAACAAATAAAGTGTTAATTGCTCTGAATATGCCAGGTATAGGCTCTGAAGTCAAAACGTGTTTGTGTTCTGATTTTGGGATCAAGCATGTATCCTCACAGGAATTGAGTCTTTGTCACAACCTCAAATTTGCTATTCCCGATATCTTGCAACCTAATGTTGTAAACTTTTGATATTTCAAACATATGAATTATGTTAGATCAAAGAATCTAAGCTTGAAATATTAAAGGTATACGACGTTGGGTTGAAATGTTATAGGGATTAGAAAATATGAGTTTGTGGCAAAAACTCAATTCCTTTAAAAGTTCCCACATTAGATATCGAGATTAAGCGTTCAACACTAACGATACTGGACACAAAGGTTCTCACCTCTGTTTACATTCCACCCAGAAACTGCAGTACAGGATATTTGTAAACAAGGCATTGTGCTGAGTAATGGTATGAATTGTACGGATAATATTTGGGTGGTCTCTACACTCTACACTCTACAGTTTTAAATAATCTTAATCTCTAAGATTTATTTGTCAATTCTATAGTTTCCCATTGTCTTTCGGGAGATTATAGTTTTTGTTTAGTTAAAGAGTTCTTTAGAACCACCTAACAATCTTTGCAGGGAGTAAATAATTCTCATATGAGGATAATAATGTAATACAATTATATAATACTAATAATCATGATAATATAATGCATAAATGATAATTATATAATACTAATAATTATGATAATACAATACATAAAAATGTTAATATAATGTTGATAATAATGGAGTTGTATGTGTATACGTACTTAAACAAGAGAAAAATATTGACTTGCCGTGATGTTACATAAAGTAAGGAGAAGGGTAAATGGAAAGATGATAGTGGGTATAGAACAAATCATTTAAAATATTACCATTTCTATCCGATGTTGGAAGATTAGAGTTTATAAAGAGTGTTAAGTTCCTGTGTGTATTTGGTCTTGTAAAGGTTTAATTAGTCTAGCGCATGGTAAGCGTAATTTTAAGTGACCCTTCATGCAAAGATGGCAATGTCTGATTTACAACGGTACCCTTAATTCCTGAAAAGCTTTGTTTGATCAAGATGATATCCATGTCTTTGTATCTTTTATATGTTTATTTTCATTTGCGGTTTCTATAGTTAGGTTGTTTCAGGACCATTTTGTTTAGTTATAGTTTGGTTGTTTCNCTTTTGGGAAAAATCATGAGAAGATTGACTTATCTCAACATCAATAAAAAGACAGTTTGCAATTGTAACTTCTGTAGTTTTTTGTTTGAAACCAACGCACGAGTGACATTCGTGACATAAGCGCGTGCGCGTGCATTTCTTCTTATCAATTGCTCTTTAACGAAAAGAGTTGTGTCTAAAAGCATGTAGATTTCTTACTTAAATGATATGATCTTACAGTTTGATTTAGACTATTAAATCATCAACAACATTATTATTTAATTAATTAATTAATTATTAATTAATATTACATTTTAACATTATGAACGACCAAAGTTCGAATAAAATCATATGTGACTAAAAAGTGCAGAATTTAATATCTTATATGTATTTATATAAATGCAGTAGTAATCTTTTTTTGTTTGTTTGGATGTCCGATCATAACTCATGAACCCCTTGACCAATTTGCCTCAAATTTAGATTGGGGGACTCAGGTAGAAATAAGTTGAAAATTACTGAAGTTGCAAATAGTAAATAATACAAAAAAAGATAATTAAGAAATGAAAGGATCGCTAATAAAAATTTAATTTTTTATACAACTAGGCATAGATTCAATTATTAATCTACTATTTTACAAGATAAAATGAAAATGTACATTTTTAAAACTGTAGCATTAATTTTGTGCAAAAATATTTAACATCTTTGGACAGAAAAGTAAAAATAAGATATTTTTTAGTATTTTTTAAGCAGGGAAAATTAAATCCATCCTAAAAAGGGACGTGGGGGGGCGTAGGCCCGATACTATAAGTACCCCCTGCTGATTTAATAAGCAAGGTTAAAAGGATAAAAAGAACATTATCCCAGTATATTCCCCTAGTTCACAACCTATTCCCCAACCCTATAAATTACTTACGAGAAATATAAAATTGTAAATACAGAGTACATATTTACAGGCAGTCAGCCCACAGCACCCGGAGCTAGATTCTTTTTTCTCTGAACCTTTCATATTTTCATTGTAAGTTTCATTATATAACTGGGCACTAAGCTCTCCTGTGGACAGAAAATCCTTCAGAAAGCTGAAGCAGTGTATGCACTGTATACAGTTTGTTTTGCACTAGAGTATCAATTTGCAAAAAAATCACTGCGATTAAAAAACATTTTGCAAACTTAATCCGTTGTGAGGACAGGCCTGCAGAATATCCCTGAATTCTGCAGGATTACGTTCTTGCATCTAGTCCTCGTTCCATTCTAGGTTCTGTCAAACTGCAGCAGAGCGTTGAGAGTAGTTAGTCAACACCTTACAGGGCAGTATTCTATAAAGGGGAGATCTTGCAGGGCAGTATTCTATAGAGGGGAGATCTTGCAGGGAAGTAATCTATATAGGGGAGATCTTGCAGGACAGTATTCTATGGAGGGGAGATCTTGCAGGACAGTATTCTATATAGGGGAGATCTTGCAGGACAGTATTCTATAGAGGGGAGATCTTGCAGGGCAGTATTCTATAGAGAGGAGATCTTGCAGGGCAGTATTTTATAGAGGAGAGATCTTGCAGGGCAGTTTTCTATAGAGGGGAGATCTTGCAAGGCAGTATTTTATAGAGAAGAGATCTTACAGGGCAGTATTCTATAGAGAAGGATCTTGCAGGGTAGTATTTTATAGAGGGGAGATCTTACAGGGCAGTATTCTATAGAGGGGAGATCTTACAGGGCAGTATTCTATAGAGGGGAGGTCTTACAGGGCAGTATTCTATAAAGGGGAGGTCTTACAGGGCAGTATTCTATAAAGGAAACCCTTGAGTACCCCCGCGGGGGTAACATAGGTTAAAGAAAACTATATTTTTTTATGCTATAAATCGCGTGTAAACACATAGACCGTTATCGAGTGCATTTCTTTCATTTTAGTTTAATATGAATAATGAAGATTATGATTGATCCTATAAAAACACTTGTATAAAAAGAGAGAGTTTAAGACAGGGAAGGTTTATAGTTTGATTCATGATAGAGCAGGAATGTTGCAGAAATGCACATCTGGAGAACCGGGATTGCGGGGGCGGTGGTTTAAAGGGAAGGGTCACAAAATTTGAACGCGTGTACTTTTCCCGTAAAAGTTATGGTTGCATTTATTATTATACTGATCTAGTTCTTTTCGTAAAACTAATTTTCTCAGAGACTGCGCCGACTTTGAAATGTTACCAGGCCTCGGCAATTAACCTGACTCTTGAAAAAAATGTATTTTTAATCAAAATGTGAACATTTTAGTGTTTTAAACATTTGATTTCCTTCATGCCCTTGAAAAGAGATTTAAATTTTCTTGTTTTTCACGTTTTTATGACAATATCGTAATTGACAAAAATTCGAAAAAATTCTTATCAAAAACAAATGAGACTAATTTTGTTCAGTGATATAAAAATCGTCCGTTCCCTTATTGTAATATTCGCGTCCTCTCCCTTTAAGCTTTAAATACTATAACCACCAGCTCATTCAACCTGTTTACACTGTAATGGTAAACTATTATGGAAAATTAGTAACTAGCAAGATAAGATATCTTAAAGGGAATGTTCGCTTACTTTTTCAGAGAGGTCTTAAAGGGAGTGTTCGCTTGCTCTTCCAGGGAGAGATTAAAGGGAGTGTTCGCTTGCTTTTTCAGATATATCTTAAAGGGAGTGTTCGCTTGCTTTTCAGAGAGGTCTTAAAATTAAAAGAAGTGTTCGCTTCCTTTTTCAGAGAAATCTCAAAAGGAGTGTTCGCTTGCTTTTTCAGAGAGGTCGGATTTTATGAATATCGATCGATTCAGGATATTATCAAAGAATGAGAGACTTGAAAAAGAATTGAAATTTATTTTCAAGTTCTTTTCAATCTTTTCTCTTAATTTAGAATAAAAACAGGTTTATTTATAAAACAAAATATGAATCCCTGTATTAAAGTTGAGTCCATATTTAAAACTAAGGCATATCTATACTGGATTTTATCTACGCCTCCTAAGCAACAAAGTGCAAAACTAGAATACACATTACACAGTACACTGATTTCTTGTGCTAAAACAATCTTGCAAAGATAATTTCAAACTATGATATTCATTATTGTGATAACTACAACAAATAACCGTTAAAGGAATTGAGTCTTTGCCACAAACATTATGTGGTAAGCTATAGAGATTTCTAACTGTAAACTCTTTTCGATCAAATAATCTAAATTTGAAATACCAAAGGATTACACCATTTTCCGACCCAAAGACTCAATTACTTTTGGGTATATCAAGAAAAGCATTCTCAATTGCCCAGAGTTTATTTACATTTTGTTTGGGAGGAATGTAAAAGTGCAGTACTGAGAAATATATCAGCCATTTTTTTCAGATTCCTGACTCCTGAGGTCAAAACTATTCAGATTCCTGACTAGAAGTGAGAACTGAGGGAAGGATGTTTTCTCTGTAAACAATGCGAGCTCCGTTTTTAAACATGAGCTGTCTATTCTATCATTCATCAACACGTCTTCCCTTCACACATAGGCAGGCTTTAGCTTTAAACAGTTTTATATTTTATTCATCTTTTTTTCTGGAATAACGAAGGAATCAAAAACGATAAAATATATAATATATATAAAATAACTAGGAATAAAAAATGATCAGAGCTCGCTACTTTTATATAAAAAGACGCTAATCTACAACGGCTGAACTTAATTTTGAAACGATCAAGTGGTTAATCCGTAAAAAATAGCTGACTCCATTGTTACGATCTCTCAATTACCTTTAGTGACAAGACATGTTCTTAAACCACCAGACTCCAAAATATACGGATTAATGCTTTCTGAGGGGATTAATGATACAAAAGTTTCATCCTCAAATCTCAAGTATGTGTCTTAATATTGCTACCATATCATTGGTTAAATATACATTCAGGTAGCATAGTGAGATAATTATTCTGAATTTAACTACGAAATTGTGCTTTAAAGGAAATGAGTCTTTACCACAACCGCTGATATAACCCCCATATCCTTGCAACTTGATGATGTAGACCTTAGACATGTCAAATTATGAATTCTGTTAGATAAAAAAAATACGTTTAAAATATCAAAAGTTTACCTCATCAGGTTGCAGGTTTATTTATTCTTCAAAAACCTTTAATTTCATGTATTATTGTAATTTTTCCCAATCCCCACCTTAGCTCTCTACAGTCGTCACGTAACACAAAGACAAAAATGTTAAAATTTGCCACACCCATTCTCAGATCCAGGATCCACCCTCTGAATGCATGAGATGATAAATAAACACTATTCTTTAAGACAAGTACCAAATAACTCATTGTCCCATTCAGGAGATGATTTGTGATTTAGAGGGACTGTAAAGGAGAAATGAATTATAGGCTGAAACCTGAGCATTTTAGGAGTTTATCGAGACTCAAAAGAGTTCTATATGATGTTCCTGTCTCTAGAAATTGAAACGGCCTCCGTCTGTATTACTTGACAATGATACTGCACTGCCATTGGTTGAAGTTCTGATCACGTGATACAGACGTAATAATTATATCAATAAGATCTATTAAAAATGAAAAATTATTAAATTCAAATTATAAAAGGAGCAAACCATAGTTTTCGGCTCCTCTGGGATATCGTCATTAATAATGAAAATGATAGATTGGTTGTGTATTTGCTGAATATGATCTGTTTAAAACTTAGAATCTTATTCCAAATCTGGCATATATGAGTTTGGGCAAAATTTTGACAAAGTTTTATATCAATTTCTCGGGACAGGAATACCAGATAGAACTCTTATAGGTCTCGATCAATTCCTAAAATGCTAAGAATTTAGTCTATAATCCCTTTCATTTTTCCTTTACAGTACCTTACAAGCACCCTCCATTTAAAGAGTTAAATGCGCGATTCACAACAGTACCCTAAAAGATTTAACTCAGTGTAATACTCATCTAGTATCGGTATTTCTCTTCCATAAAGATTGATAAATTCTGTAAATTTACACCCTTGCTTCTGCTGCAAAAATTTGCAAGTCACTATTTAAAAGAAACAGCACTTGATAATTATCAATTTTTAGATAAAAAAACAATGACATCTTCATCATTTCTGGTGAAACAAATGTTTAATTGACACTGCTGTTAAATGGAAATCCATTAAGATTCCCTTTAAAGGAATTGACTTTTGTTCTCAAAAAGGGTAGAGGAGTTAGGAAACATTAATGGAGGAATATAAACGTAAAGTTTTTTATCTACAATAAAATTGCAACGAATCGTTATTATAAGAGAGTTTTTGTTGACCTAAATCAGTTTTATTATATTTTATTAGTTCAATAATCAACATGTAACAAATAATAATAATAAAATAGGATAACAGGTGTTCGGGTTAAACTGCTCTGTTATGTACTTTCCATCAAGTACAATAGGTGGCAACAGAGAAATAGACCAATTATACATGACGTCACAAGTGTCAAATTTAACGAGGAAGAAAACATTTTCACCCAATAGTTGACATGTTTTCCAAAATCAAATAAAAAAAGTGTAAAACAGAAAATAAAGAACACAAAATTGCACTTATTTAACTGTAAGATATAGACTTTATTATCACTATTATTAATTATTTTGTCGGACAAATAAAACTGTTAAAACTTGAATATAAATTATAATAGGAGCAAACCTGGGATATCGTCGTTTTCAGATTGGTATTGGTTGCGTATTTGTTGAATATTATCTGTTTAATACTACAACTTTTATACAAAATTGCATACATATGAATTTTCGTATAAATTTGACACAGTTTTATATTAATTTCTCGAGACAGGAACATCAGATAGATGTCTTATAGGTATCGTTCAACCCCTGAGATTCTCAGGTTTCAGCCTATACCCCCTTTCATTTTTCCTTTACAACCCCTTTATTACGACTTGAAACTCTTTTGATATTTAACAAACTAAAAGTTGGATTTGGTCTACTGCGTCTTTTTTAGTCCGTAAATTATGTAATAAATAAAAAAAATCAATTTCATGGAATCAAAAATGTAAGGAAAAGGATAGACTGAATTACTTCCAATCGTGTCTGATATCTCATTATTTAACTGTGTAACGAGAAAGTGCAGTTACGTGATAAAGGTACTAGTTTTTATCACTGATCCAAATTAACAGGTTTTGTTGATAACTGTTTGAAGCTGAGCTTGTAATGACTGTATTTGCTCCTGCTGAATCTCAAGCATCTTCAAGATCTAATCATACCATCGTCTCAACAATACAGCTTGCAAAGAAAATTTGATTTAAAAAGTTTCTGATTTTTTATTTAAAAGAAACTGATAACTCACCAAAAGCTTAAAATTACTAATCCCTATATCTCTGCAATCAAATGCATGTAAAAATATGATATTTCATACTTTTATTTTTCATCTAGCTAAATTCATAGTTTGAAATATCAATGATCTGTAATATAAGGTTGCAAAGATATAAGATATTAGAAAAATTAGAGTTTGAGGCTAGTATTCAATATTCCCCCCCCCTCCTCAGATAAAATCTTAAATTGCTATTTCTGGAGACGGTCCTTGGAGTTGATTTTCTGATCAGCCTCCTCTTCCTTCTCCGTTTCTTTCTTCAATGCTAGATCCCTGAATAAAATAAAAATAATATAAATGAAAGATATTTTTTGTCCTTCCACCTTTTCTTATCTATCCCTCATTTTTCATTTATTCATTATTATTCTTTTTATTATTAACAGACAACCCTGCATTCGATGAAA
This sequence comes from Eurytemora carolleeae, assembly GCF_000591075.1. Classification (NCBI taxonomy): domain Eukaryota; kingdom Metazoa; phylum Arthropoda; class Copepoda; order Calanoida; family Temoridae; genus Eurytemora; species Eurytemora carolleeae. Next base: position 8,132 of record NW_019397354.1, read on the forward strand.
TAGAGGTCTGCGCTCCTGCTGCCGAAACATATCCATGGGATGTCCTTCAACAAGACAAGAAAGCAAACAAATTGACATGAAATCCCTGCATTTTCTGGGTTTTTTCCTTCATATTTTCTCCATAGATATATAAACTGAACCTGGCAGCCTGGAGAATATCTTGAGGAATATCTTGAACTACTCTACATCCTCCACATCCTTCCTTATCTTCCATTGGAAACTGGAAATTATTTATACATAATTAGATTTTATTAACTAAAAAATGTTTATGAATTCCAATGTTCTCCATTAGTTTTGAATAATCTAATTATAGTTTAATGGGAGAGGAAAAATGGTCGACAACCGTAGCTACAGTTCAAATAATTTAGTAATATGGGGATGTCAATTAAACTTTATTAATTAACAGTAGCTATGAACAGGACACATTCCTGAGTACGCCCCTAAATTTAACCCACAACATTGAAAGATTTCGATAAATCTGTATACTTACAGATGCTTTCTTCTCTGGTAGTAGGCTGTAGAACAGTAGGATACCAGTAGCACCTAGATATATATATTTATCAACCATTAACTATGATCCGTGTAAAGTCGTCTTTAACTTAGACCCCCCTCTCACTAAAATCCAAACCAAATAATTTTAACCTCCGGTTTCTTTGTTCTCCCTATCGGAGTGTAAATAACCTAAAGCATTGTGAATCCATCCATTTTTCAAAAGTTAAACAAAGAATATTTTCATATAAAGAATTAGTGACTTTCGTTAATAATTAATTGTCATTTATTTCAGAAGTTTAAAAACGTCTTAGTACTGTCCAACGACTTAACCCTTTGATATCAGAAAATAGATCGTAAGAATTTTTTTATTATAAACATTCATTGTAACAGTTTTATATGTTATTATTTATATAATTTTTTCAGGAAATAAAGAGAATTCTTCATTATCGGTTTCGATTTGAGGGTTATACTGTTGTTTATATGTTCAACTTGAGAATCTTGTTCCTATCCGACAACAATATTATTACTATTAAACATAGTAGTAGACTGTAGAATAGTAGGATACCAGTAGGATACCTAGATATATATATTATTACAATTAAACATAGTAGTAGACTGTAGAATAGTAGGATACCATTAACACCTAGATATATATATTATTACTACTAAACATAGTAGTAGACTGTAGAATAGTAGGATACCAGTAGGCTACCTAGATATATATATCATTAATATTAAACATAGTAGTAGACNTCCTGAGGATAAAACGTCTCATGTCTTAAATCCTGATTACCCAGCTGTCTTTTTCTTTGACGGATAAACAGAACGGACAACTCTTCCCGATGTAAGGAGTTAAGTCTAATTTTAAAAGTTTTCCACTGGATATAAAGTTCAGTTGTGAAAGCTTAAGCGATGTTCTAAATAAAATGGTTCACCCTCTGGGTTGATACAAGAAGCATTCTGAAAAATTTGTGAGTGTAGTCAGAGTGTAAACCCACAAAGGCCTTTAAGGATTGGTTCTTATCCAGATTTGAATTCAAAAGTTTCGGCTAAGTACATATTAGTCTATGTCAAAATCAGTCAACTTTTGGTACAGATAAGAGTGGTCGCTCATGTGGTGCCCAAGGACAGGTTTGTTAAACAAAATATTTTTATTTTTTATTTTTGTCGAGCTTAANGTTCAATCAGTAGAAATATCTTCAAGAAGTGTATGGCCTTAGCCAGAAACCGGGCATTGTGAAGGGCTCCAGGTATATGTAGCTTGAACCTAATATCCACTTACAAGACCATTACTACTAGCTCTGCAAGTTCTTTATAGTCCCTACGCTTCCATTTCCCTTCCTGATCAACAATTTTTATGATGATTTGCTGTTAAATTGAATGTTAATTGTTAAGTGGATTAAAATAAATTTCTGAGATGATATAAGTAAATGTACCTGGTTCATCACATTGAAGTTGATAATATTTTTGGAAAATTGCAGAGCTTCTGATTTTGCCTTAGATAGAAAGGAGCCAGGGTGTATAACAAGTTTGTTAAGTTAAGGTTTTAGGCCAGTATCTATATCAGGACCAGTGGTCTTACTTCCAGGATAATTCTTCCAAGAATGAACTACATGACGTTCATTAACATGGTGCCTACACCCAAGATGAAGAATTGGGTTCTGAATTTGATGCAGTCAAGAAGAAAATACAAATTTTTCGTGTTTTTTTAGAAAATCTACATTTTTAATATTTTATTTTTAATAATAGGGTTTAGATATCAAGAAGAATGGTTTTTTATATGTTAGTATACATCATGTAGATAACAGAGGAAGAAAAAATTGAAGATTGCTTGTTGTCTAAGGTCCCTGCTCAGGCTTTAAAAAATTGTAAAAATCGCAAAAAACGGCCGTTTTTTAAACTTAAAGCCCCGAGCAGGTACCCTTAAGCTCGTCAAAAATAAAAAATAAAAATATTTTGTTTAACAAACCTGTCCTTGGGCACCACATGAGCGACCACTCTTATCTGTACCAAAAGTTGACTGATTTTGACATAGGCTAGACTACATATAGCTGAGCTCGGGGGCTCAGTTATATCTAAATCAGCATTTGGATGGGATAGCGCTAAGCCACGTCGAATGAACTCGATATTTACAGATTAAACTTTTAAATTAAGGATCTAAGTTTAATCTCAAAAATATACGAACAATCCACCCAGATTAACAAAAGATCTTCAATTTTTCAATTTCGACAATAAGGAATTGAGTTTTTGCCACAAACTCTTTTCTAATCCTTATATCTTTCCACAAATATCAAAGGTTTACTTCATAGGTTGCAGAGATATAGGAATTATAGACTGTAGAATAGTAGGATACCAGTAGGATACCTAGATATATATANTGTCCAACTTGTCTAATATTCAATTATTTAACATTAAATATTCTTGATATTAATCTAACCTGTTAAACAGTGTCCAACTTTTCGAGCTCCAGGACAAGCAGAGTAAACCTAGAAATATTAACAATGTTGAAAAAGTTAATAAAAATAAAAAGAATTCAATTTAAAAAACACGCGAATCTTACTGTATGCCCGGACTGTTTTGAAATAAACTCCATGATGTTTTAATATGCTATTCAATAAAGAAACTAATATGAACTATTCCTTTAGTTTATAAAAGTTGAGATCAACGTGACATTTTTTATTTTTTAATAAATGTAAATGTTCTATGTACATAGATTAGTCTTTGCCACGAATCCCAATTTTCTAAAACCTATATTTCTAAAACCAAATGAATCCCAATTTTCTAATACGTATATTTCTAAAACCAAATGAAGTAAACCTTTGATATTTCAAACTTTTATTGTTTGATATAACAGAAGTAATAGATTTACAAATTCAAAGTTTGTGGGGAAAACTCAATTCCTTTATTGTTATTTCACTACAGTACATGAAAGATATGTGTTTATTAAAACGTATAAACCCAAATAAAAATGGCGATAAGTGTTTTTAGTTTTAAGTCTTTTGACTGCTATTATATGCAAAAATGTCCAAAGCAAGCTGATGGTGAAAACCTTCGATAAATTAAACTGTGACTATTTGCTCGCAGATTCGGTCCATTTCCCAGAATGCTGTGGCCTTTTGACCTCAATTTTACCTATTAATCATAAATTTCTTCTTTTATATTTTTTTGTCCCTGTGCAGTGTACAGTGTATAAGAATTGTTCAATATTTGTATCTTTGATACGTACCTGATTACAAAGTGCTAGACTAGGTAGCCGAGCTAGACATGAGACCCTTGGCCAGTGAGATAAGAAGAGAAATGGATCTCCCAGTAGTACACTCTCCATATAGGATATAGTCTCAACCCTGCTCAATACCAAACATAAACCAAACATAAACCAAACATAAACCAAACATAAACCAAACATAAACCAAACATAAACCAACCATAAACCAAACATAAACCAAACATAAACCAAACATAAACCAAACATAAACCAATCTTAAACAAAACATAAACCAAACATAAACCAAACATAAACCAAACATAAACCAAACATAAACCAACCATAATCCAAACATTAACCAAACATAAACTAAACATAAACCAAACATAAACTAAACATAAACCAAACATAAACCAAACATAAACCAAACATAAACCAAACATAAACAAAACATAAACCAAACATAAACCAAACATAAACCAACCATAAACCAAACATAAACTTCTTCCTGCATCTTTTGAAAACATTTCTAAAAAGCTTGGAAACTTTGAAAGATCTCTTAACTATCACCTTGACATTTTCAAAATGTGCTCATTACAGTATATCATCAAGCTCTCTTCTTAAGATGTGGAATAAACATAAACTAAACATAAACCAAACATTAACCAAAAATAAACCAAACATAAACCAACCATAAACCAACCATATACCAACCATAAACCAAACATAAATTGGCCACAAACACACCATGTACTAACCCTAAACTAACCATAATTAAACCATAAGTATTCTGATAAAATGTTTGTTCCTGGCAGTATATGAAACTATCTCCGCCTTCTCCATGATGATCCCTGTGTCGGAGACCGCTAGACCGTTCAACAAGTTCATCAAGATCACAACGATGAAGAACACGAAGACCAGGAGGAAGGTAAAGGACAGCCATGCTAGAAAATAATACCTTTAAGCAAATCAATGATTTCTTGCTTCATATTTTGAATTTTATTAATCTTTATAGCTTTTAAACGTGATGTCGTTAACCTTTGATATTTCAAATGTATAAAATCTGCTAAATCAAAAAGTTTGAAATCTAAAAAGTTTACACCACCAGGTTGCAAATGTAAAGGCAGTTGAAATCATAATTAGAGGCCTTTTGCCTTTTACTCAAGGTTATGAATAAGGTATGGGTTCTCACCAAGATTGCTCTCTGTATCTATCGGTATATCTGAGAACTCTAGTTCTCCAACAAACATTGTGCTCGTCTTTACTAGACTAGTCCAAGGACTGTCAAAGTAAACATAATGATCAGAGTCCGGAGTAAAGTTTGGAATATCCTGAAAAAAAACACCATTAGATCAAAACATCTCAAATCTTCTTGTTTTAAAAATAAATGTAAATACGGCAATTGTTGCATGCGCGCTCCGAAACGAACTGATTGCGCATCTCAAACTCTAGTTTTGTAATCCTTATATCTTTGCAACCTGATGGAATAAACCTAGTAAAGTTGTAAACCTTTTAGACCTGACAGATATTATGGTTCGTCTTCAAAAATTAGGTTACAAAGATGCAAGAGAAATATAAATTAGAGTGTAGTAGTCAGTTTCTTCGTAAAAGTTTAATATTCTTGATAATGCGTCGTAAAAATATTAACCTTATGAAGCATGATGTAGAACCCAAGGGCGAATGCTATAATGAAGAATGAATACCAGACAAGGAACAGGAAGAAGGTTTGAAGCACTTTGTAGAACATTGAGATATACACGTTGTATCTAAATATTGAGATATAAACGTTGTATCTAAATATTGAGATATACATGTATCTAAATATTGAGATATACATGTTGTATAAATATTGAGATATACACGTTGTACCTATATCTGATAAACAAAAAAAGATATTCAGAATAACCCTTATAAATATTATTCAATTTAACCCCAAATTAAATAAATAAATTGATTACTGTAAGTCAAGCAGTAGGCCTATACCTGGAGAGTCTGGGATGTTTTGCAACCAGGATAATCATCTCCGTCCAGGATAGAAGGATACAAACTGCCGCAATATGTCGGAGAACTACACAATCTCCGTCCTCCGTAGGGTCGAGGGTATCCGGAGCAAACAGGAGAACTCCAAGCAAACCTTCAAAACAAAATGGGGTGAATGCTTTCGTCACGATCTAACAATTATTTGATCAAAATTAGTCGGAACTAAGAAACGGAAAACTTGCAAGAAATTCCAATTTTATAATTCCTATATCTTTTCAACCTGATGGTGTAAACCTTTGATATAAAAAACTTATAGAATTAATAGATTGTAATATTAAAGGTATAAGACGTCAGGTTTTAAAAATATTTAGGAAAGGTATAAAAGAGATGGATCTATTATCAGATATATAAACCATGTAAATACATTTATGAAGAAAAGAATTGGTAGACATAAAGCACTATTTGAAAAAGAATCTAGAAAAGGGAAAAAGGAAAACCTACCTAACATGGCAATTTCCAAGAGATTCTCTAAACTGAAAACAAAAGTATTAAAAAATCAGCTGATGTGTGTAAAAATAATAAAAAGTATTACATTCCACGAACTGAATCCTGAACACGCATTGCACGAAAAGAATTTATTGAACGAAAAACTTTTGAAGACAATTAATCAGAAATTATTTAGAAAAAAATATTTTAAATTACCTGAAGAAATAGCGTTTAAGACTTGCCGTCATTTGAAATATTTCCCTAAAGTGGTTTCCTTTGTTTTATATTTTCATATTTTCATATTTTCATATTTTCATATTTTATATATTTTCATATTTTCATATTTTCATATTTTCAAATCACTCTGTTTTGTAAAATGGGGATATTCCAGTAATAGAATAGATTATTCAGCACAGCTTAGGATTTTTTACTCCCTGTATCTTTGAAACCTGATTGTGTAAACTTTTAATAATTTTGATATTGACTATTTCAGATAGCAAAACTAGATAACCTAATTAAATCGATATCAGGATTTAAGAATTAGAACACTAAAACTTACGGAAAGTAATGAGTTTCATACCTTTTTAAATTTTGAATTAAAATTATACTTTTTGCAATTTACAAACAAAAATACAAAGCAGAGAACTTGCTGTTAATAACTTAATAAATAAAAAAAATTGTATTTAACGTCAAATACATTTATTAGTAATTATACTATTGAGATAGAGGAAAGGACTCCCTTAATGTCAGCGTAACAAAGAGAAGAGTTATAACCCACCACAGCCCACCTGAACAATCATCAAATTGAATAAAAATCTTATGAATTAAAAACATTTTTTAACATGATTTTGTAAAGTTTAGTTTGCTTTATCAAATCAAACAAAACAAAAATCATCAGAAAATAGTTTTAATCAATCCCTGTTTTGCAGTAAATGTTTAAAAATATGGTTTTCAATTCTAGAAATATATATTCTTGTTGAAACACGTGGTAGAATAGAAAATACCTTCTCCAGTAATAAAGATAAGTATGATCAGGGCTGCCAGAAACATCTCGAACCAACTGGAGAGAAAAGCAATCATAAAATCCGTCCCGGACTTACATCCACACTCTCTGAAGATATTGTTAGATAAGTTTTATAAATTGAATTCTCAGTTTATAAAAAAGACACTGATTAAACTCTTATTTTCAAACCTCATATAATTGCGACCTGATGTCGTAAACCATTCATATTTCAAACCATGAGTTCAGTTAGAATATTTAAAGTTTGAGAGTTTTCTTTAATTTTTTTATTTTTTTTAAGAATTGGGGAAATATTCCCACAACCTCTATTTTCGGAGGTGTTTAAATAATTTTGTATGTTTTTGTTATATTTCATAAATAAAAAATTACTCTCTTACTTAAAAACACTTTAGGTTGCAAAGATATATGGATTTGAAAATAAGAGTTTGAGTCGCTTAATCAGTTTCTCTCTCGAACCTGAATAGATCTCTAATCGCGTAGATGAGAAGGAAAATGGATTCAATAACGAATAAAACCATCCAGAAACCAAGCTGGGCTCCGCTATCAAACCTGCGAATTTACATTCAGTTTAAAAAGCAATGAAAGCCGTCTTTGAATAAGATTTAGTTGAAAATAAAGCTTTAAATTTGTAATTTTTAACTAACATTTTTTTAACTCACTGTTAAAGACACATTTTTAATGATTTAGCAGTTTTACAAATTATAAAATCCTCAGTCACGTTTCTTAGAAAAATACTTACAAAGACGACTTAATCTGAATCTATTTCTTATCCAATAAATTTCTGAATCTATTTCTTGTCTATTACTATCTGCATAGCTATTTCTTGTCTAATAAATTTCTGAATCTATTTTTTTGTCTATTGCTATCTGAATCTAAAGCCACTTAATAATTATAATTTTATAAATGTATACGATTCCTTTTGTTTTGTTTAATAAAGTATTTGAGAAGAACTATCTGAATCTATTTCTTGTCTATTGCTATCTATTTTTTATTACTTGTTCCTATCTGAATCTATTTCTCTTCTTTTCCTATCTAAATCTATTTCTTGTTTATTCCTATCTGAATCTATCTCTCTTCTTTTCCTATCTAAATCTATTTCTTGTCTATTCAAATCAAATCAAATCACAAGTTGCAGGGATAGCCAGAGACTCCAGTAGTGGATTGGAGTTTGTGTCCTGGTTTTCCAGACCAGACTTCCGTTTTACGAAAATTTTCTCATTTTTACTTTCAAATTGTCAAGTACCCAGCAACACAACCAAATTTGAGCCATTTCCCACTTTAGAACACCTGTCATTCAAGAGTTGGCAGTCTTGTCTTTTCCTATCTGAATGTATTTCTTGTCTATTCCTATCTGAATCTATTTATTTTCTATTACCATCTGTATCTATTTCTTGTCTACTCCTATCTGAATCTATTTCTTGTCTATTCCTATCTAAATCTATTTCTTTTCTATTCCTATCTAAATCTATTTCTTGTCTATTCCTATCTGAATCTATTTCTTGTCTTTTCCTATCTGAATCTATTTCTTGTCTTTTCCTATCTGAATCTATTTCTTGTCTTTTCCTATCTGAATCTATTTCTTGTCTTTTCCTATCTGAATCTATTTCTTGTCTTTTCCTATCTAAATCTATTTCTTGACTATTCCTATCTGAATCTATTTCTTGTCTATTCATATCTGAATCTATTTCTTGTCTATTTCTAGCTGAATCTATTTCTTGTCTACTCCTATCTGAATCTATTTCTTGTCTATTCCTATCTAAATCTATTTCTTTTCTATTCCTATCTGAATCTATTTCTTGTCTATTCCTATCTGAATCTATTTCTTGTCTATTCCTATCTGAATCTGTACCTGGGATGTTTACAGAACTGTGTTGAGTTCGAAGATGATACTGCTGGAGGATCCAGGGCTCCAGTATCTAAACTAGGCTCGGAGGAGTTTAGTTTAATCCCTCCGAACCGCGTGAATATATACCAAGTAAGGCAGGTCACAAACAGCAAGTATATCCGAATATTCCGGCTGAAAAACCTGAAAAGAATATTAAGCAAGATAAAAAGTGAATACGGACAAGTTTACTCTGTTTGTATACTATAATTTTCTTGTTTTACTAAGTACAACCATATGCAGTCAAAACATAAACAAACAAAATGTGAACATAGCAGACGAAACTCTTACAGATTACAGCTTTCTCAGTAGGTATCACTATACTAAAATAAAGAATTATTTAAAAAGACGATATCGAATTCGTCACTGAATCCCATGTTTATTGGGACACCCTGTACAAGGGGATTTCTAAAAGTAGATTTTTAAAATTTGTTTTCCAAAACAAAACAAGGTACAACAAAAAGATAATTCTAATATTTATTAACTTGTTATTAAATGACTTTTGATAAATACATTATTTATCTCCAGTATTATCAATTTTTCTCTGCTTAAGGAGGCTCTAAAACAACCTCCAAACTAAAATATTTGGACAATTTGACCTTTTTACATCACATGAAGGACGAATTTAATATTTTCAAAGCTGGAATCTATTCTACAGATCTTCTCATATATCTCTAGGGTCCTTCAAAGTTATTACAACTGGTCAGAAACCATAATTTAAATTATAAAAAAGAATTATTTTAGGGAGAAAAATACTGAAAAATGCCGTGTTTTTGGCACTGTATGACCTGTTTGATAGAGACCTGTAATATTTTTTCTGGGTGTAGCCATTGGTGATTCGGAAATTATCAAATGTCAGACAGTAAGTTAGAAATTGAGATATTTTCTTATTCAATATTACGAATTTTAATTTAAGCACAAATGAAAAAAAACGACTTCTAAAAATCAGCTTGTACACTAACCTTCTAACCCTCTGCCACTTTAACCAAAGAAAACTTGTAACAGTCGGATGACGAAGAAGATGCCTAAAAAAAAAAATTTAGAAAAATTCCACATTTACTAAACTATTAGGGTTTTTGGTTCTGTACCTGTGAGATTTGGATTGAGACATACACCATAAACTCTCAGTCTCTGGTAATCCTGCTCTCTCTAGTTCATCCTGGAACCAAGCAAACCTATCTTACAGTAGAACAGAAACTAGGAAATATCTTCATGTTTGCTCTACAGTGTAACTGTAATCTGTAACTTATTGTTTTATTTTAATTATAATAAAGGGATTGTTGACATATTTTCCAGGGACCCTGTATTTATAGATTTCCAACAGTGCCTTATTTTTCAGATTTAAACTGGATTATTTTCATTTGCAGTTCTCAGTGACTTGTGCATTTACGCTTCATAAACAATGAAGAAAATTGGCAGAATTAAACACTTTTTAGATAGAAATCAATATCTTCCTCATTCTTATTCAATATTCTCAGATAAAGGATTTAAGAGTACAGTTCTGAATCGGACATGCCACACATTTTTTTTAACGGAGGGTCAGTTAAATTACGTCTACAGTCCCTTTAAGCAAGATAACTATGGTTTGCTCCGGGTTCCTGTCTATGTTGATCCCATTCTTCACTCTGGTAATCATCTACTGGTGGAGCTAACCAACTGTAGTTAAACTCAACCTTAACAAAAAACAAAACTGAGCTGGTAATTATTGAAATGCTACCTCACGTTTTTATCAAGGTAAATTAAATTTTTAATACAAATTTTATTTTAATACAAATTATTTTTTTGCCCGTTGAAGTTTAGAAACACTTTTAAAAAAATCGATTTTAGATAAATAAAATTTCGATTTTTTAAAGCCCAGTGCAGGGTACCAATTGGGTCTTAAAAAATTCAGCCAATTCGGTTTAGCCAGCTATTGCTATATACATATATATCCATAGACACAGTGTTTCGTCCTATTAGGGCTCATCAGTATGGCTCTAATCATCAGATTTTTGATTTTGCAGTTGACGGGGCTTGAACCATGAATCCTTAGATTATGAATCAAACACGCTAACCACTGCTCCATCAAATCCTGATGATTGGGTAATGAAATAGGGACCAGAGAGCTCAACCAACTCATTATATATATATATGTATATATATGAGCGAAGAGCTTTCTTATATAGATAGTTGAAAAAGCTTTTCTCTTTTCGTAAAAACATTTTCACAGATATGAATCAATAAAAAGTTAACATTTTAATCAATGAATTAGAAAAAATGCTTTTTTGAAACTACAGGGTGAGTAAAAAACCGGGATTATCGGTGTTTGGACAAAATATTCAAAATTTTAGTTTTGTTCGGATTTTAGACACGAACAAATAATCTATATATAAATTTGGCTTGTCTGTCTGTTTATTTGTATCCAATAAACGTCAAAACGGCTGAACCGATCGGGCCCAAATTTTTTGTGGGAATCACGTGACCACAGGGAAGGTTTATGAATGATAAAAATTTTTAAAAAATGTGTTTTAAAGGTTTTTAATTTCGTAAAAAAATTTAAATTCTTGAAAATCCGCGAATTTTTTTTTTAAAAATCCGCAAAATTTTGTTCTTCTTTGTTTTAAAATTTAAACAAAAAGAACATGTACACAATTTAAATAGAAGATGGGCGAGAAGCGCCCTAAAAGCCTAGAAAGAAGGGCGCGAAGCGCCTTGAATTTCTAGTATGTAATAAAACAATCAAATTGAAAGAAACAATCCACGAAACCGAATTTTATGAAAAATTGTTGGGAAAATATAATAATTGAAGATTTACCTTAAAATCTTGATGTAAAGGATGGTTCTCGTGGTTGGAGCAATGGTTGAGAAACTCCTCTAGGGTTTCAGGAAGGATTCGACTCAGAGGTATTTCTCCGCGGGAATTTCTGACTCCAATATTGGCACCCAACTACATATATATCAAAATTATACTAAATTGCTAAAGGAATTGAGTATTTGTCGCAAACTCTGATTTTCTGATCCCTATATCTTTGCAACCCAACGTCGTAGACTTTATGATATTTCAAATTTTAGATTCTGTTAGAACAAGTAATCAGAGTTTGAAATATCAAAGATTTACACCATCATGTTACAAAGATGTAAGTATTAGAAAATTTGAGTTTGTGGCAAAGACTCAATTCTTTTATTTTTGATTGAAACTTTTTGAATTTTGACAGAATCTAGCAAAATTTAAAAATAAGAAAAGAAATAGACTGAAATGGCATTATTTGACATGAGACCTACCTTCAAAAGTTTAGTTATATCAGCTTGAGACCACATCTGTGCTGCGTAGTGAAGAGGAGTATAGCTGAGAATATCTCTCTTGTTGATAACCCGTCCTAGCTGAGATCTAACCTGCTCACTGCTCAGCAGGATGTTTAAACATTTCCTGTAATCCTCATCCAACCCCTGAGTAGTTTAATGTTAAAATATTTGGAAAAGAATTTTCACAAAATATAATTATCAATTTTTAGAGTGGCATGTCTGATTGCCAACGGTACCATTTAAACATTTGTCTGATCAAGGATTAACAAGATATCCTTGTTTGTGTGACTTAATTTATAATCCATCATCGAGATTTCTCTTTAAAATACCAGCGCATTTATGCTTCTGAGACATGGAGGAAATTTAAGGAATTCAACACTTTTTTGGTTAAAAAATGACAATATCTTCTTTCTTGTTACTCAGATAGAAGTCTAAAAAAAGGGCACCCTTGTTAATAGGGCATTCCACTCTTTAAATGGGGGGGGGGGGNTATTTTTTTTACAACCGTAGAGACCCAACCTTGAGTTCAGAATCAGAACCAAGTCCCAGAAGAGCCTTGCTGTGACTTTTCTTGAGAATCATATGAAGACAAGTCTCCTGTGTATCCCGGCTCCAAACAGCAAAGTTCGGAGAAACCTTAGAAACCTTTCCCAGGCTCAGAGCTGTTTCAAGTTCCTCGACAAATACACTCAAAACCTTAAAAATTTAAATTAATAAAATTTTTCTGTTAAACATTTTTTGATTCGAATATGGATTTAATTTTAACCTGATAGTGACCTCGGTACGAGGCTAGGAGGACGGGTCGGACTGGGTTCTCCACGGAGTAAAGGTTTGGGTTTACTCCGTGGTTCAGGAGCTGAGTAACAAATGTTGGAAGGTTTGCTAAAACTGCTTTCTGTAGACAAGTGTAACCTCGGACACTTTTCTCACTCACATCCCTAAACACAATTTCTTAGAAATAGGGTCAAAGAAGATTTGTGTTGGTAATTAATCAAAAAGGTAAAAAACCTCTTATTGTTAAAAAAGTAAAGTAGGTTTTTTTAAATTAATATTTATCGAAAAAAAGTCAAAAGTTTGACGTAGGAAGAACGGGGTTCATTTCATAATCTTTTATGTTTTCATTTAAATAGAAATAAAGAAATCAATTTCAGTGTAGAGTATAAAGTGTTAACCTGAGAGAAACCTTTGTAAACGTATATCTGAACCTGAACCCTGCAGAAGATACCTGAGAGAAACCTTTGTAAGTGTCTATCTGAACCTGAACCCTGCAGAGGATACCTGAGAGAAACCTATGTGAGTGTATATCTGAACCTGAACCTTGTAGAGTATATAGTGTATACCTGAGAGAGAGAAACCTTTGTAAGCGTATATCTGAACCTAGAGTATATAGTGTATACCTGAGAGAAACCTTTGTTAGTGTATATCTGAACCTGAGCCTTGTAGAGTATATAGTGTATACCTGAGAGAAACCTATGTGAGTGTATATCTGAACCTGAACCTTAGTGTAGAGTATAAAGTGTATACCTGAGAGAAACCTTTGTAAGTGTCTATTTGAACCTGAACCTTAGTGTAGAGTATAAAGTGTATACCTGAGAGAAACCTTTGTATGTGTATATCTGAACCTAAACCTTAGTGTAGAGTATATAGTGTATACCTCAGAGAAACCTTTGTGAGTGTATATCTGAACCTGAACGCTGTAGAGTATATAGTGTATACCTGAGAGAAACCGTTGTGAGTGTATATATGAACCTGAACCTTGTAGAGTATATAGTGTATACCTGAGAGAGAGAAACCTTTGTAAGCGTATATCTGAACCTGAACCCTGTAGAGTATATAGTGTATACCTGAGAGAAACCTTTGTTAGTGTATATCTGAACCTGAGCCTTGTAGAGTATATAGTGTATACCTGAGAGAAACCTTTGTGAGTGTATATCTGAACCTTAACCTTGTAGAGTATATAGTGTAATCTGAGAGAAACCTTTGTGAGTCTATATCTGAACCTGAACCTTGTAGAGTATATAGTGTATACCTGAGAGAAACCTTTGAGAGTGTATATCTGAACCTAAACCTTAGTGTAGAGTATATAGTGTATACCTGAGAGAAACCTTTGTGAGTGTATATCTGAACCTGAACCTTGTAGAGTATATAGCGTATACCTGAGAGAAACCTTTGTGAGTGTATATCTGAACCGAAGGAAATCCTTCCTCTCAATATATTGAAACAAGGTTTCAACTGTGTTGGCCACTGGTCTCTCTTTGACTAGAAACAGAAACAGTACATATGTATTTAAAAAAAATAATGGTAAAAGATGAAAATAAAAATAAAAACCTTTAATTTTTGATAAATCCAGATAGGGGAGATTCTCTTGAATAACTGTTCGAGGAGTTGTTCTTCCACACTAATAAAACATAAAACGATTTGTTTGCTTTTGATATAGAGAAATTTAGAGCTTTTATTAGATTCTGTCTGTTTGTTTTAAATCAATTATCCTCGAATTATCCTGATTTTTCTCTAAATACCTTGATATCCAGGCTAGCACCTTGCTCAACAAGCTTCCTAACACACTCAACATGTTTCCCTCTTGCAGCCAGGAACAATGGAGTTCTTCCTCCTGAACCATCTCGGGGATCAATCTAGAAACAATACAGGAGTAAATATACTTGTATACCTGGTTCCTCTAGGAGTATACTTGTACACCTAGTTCCTCTCAGAGTATACCTGTATACCTGGTTCCTCAAGGAGTATACTTATATACCTGGTTCCTCTATGAGTATACCTGTATACCTGGTTCCTCAAGGAGTATACTTGTATACCTGGTTCCTCTATAAGTATACCTGTATACCTGGTTCCTCTAGGAGTATACTTGTATCCTTGGTTTCTCTAGGAGTATACTTGTATACCTGGTTCCTCAAGGAGTATACTTGTATCCTTAGTTTCTCTAGGAGTATATACTTGTAAACCTGGTCCTCTAGGAGTATACTTGTATTCCTGGTTCCTCTAGGAGTATACTTGTATACCTAGTTCCTCTAGGAGTATACTTGTATACCTGGTTTCTCTAGGAGTACACATGTATACCTGGATCCTCTAGGAGTATACTTGAATAAAATTACCTGTATGTCTGGATGTTCTAGGAGAAGGTTGAGGCAGGTCAGCTTGCCCCGCTCTGCAGCAAGATGAAGAGGAGTTAAACTTGAAGGTTGAAGTGTACAGTTTATATCAGCTTTGTTCTTTTCATCACCTGGAATAAATAAAATATAGAAAAAGGAATATATATATAGTATTTTATACATTTAAAAATCTATAAGTTTTGAATATGTAGAGTTATTAACCGGAAATCTAAGTTTTGATAAAGATTTTGATTTAAAGTTGATAAAAGTTCAGGAGCTGGTTGTATAATGTATATTAGGGTGTAAAGATGACGAGAAAAGAGGAAGATTGGGAAAAATGTCTCAGGTTTATTTTCTTTGACATTTTTCACAGTGTAATTACGCAAATTAGCAACATTTTTCACAGTGTAATTACGCAAATTAGCAACATTTTTCACAGGGTAATTACGCAAATTAGCAACATTTTTCACAGGGTAATTACGCAAATTAGCAACATTTTTGGGGGGACCTTGCAAGGTTCAAAAGAATGTGCATTCGTATCTAAAGGCTTGGCCAAAAAATATTAAGAATATCAACAAATTCAAAACTGTAGATATACTGTAAGGATTTAAAATTTCAAGTGAAATAGGGGTACAATGCACGCTTAATTTCTTAAACATAAATATGTAGATTGACTCACAATAAGAAAATGGTTAACACAAATGTTCTCTGTGTAATGTGTATATTGTATATTGTGTATATTGTATATTGTGTATATTGTATATTGTGTATATTGTATATTGTATATTGTATATTGTATATTGTATATTGTGTATAAAGATGGCTGAAACATGCAACAGGAGATGAGAAGTTTTGGAAATATGATCTTGACAAGGTTCAAGAAGAAAGGGAGTTGTATAAACTATTAAAGGTAAACATCTTAAAGGGAGTATTCTGGAAAAATGAAAAGGGGGTATATGTTGATACTTATTCACTAAAGGGAGTATTCGGGAAAAATGACAAGGGGGTATATGTTGATACTTATTCATTAGATCATGAGAACGATGCCAATAATCATGCTAAATGTTTCTATAAAGATAAGCAGTTACAAATCCTTTCATTTTCTACATGGGACGGGATTCTGCTGAGCAGATTAATCTACTGTTTAATGGATAAGATGGGATTCTGCTGAGCAGATTAATCTACTGTTTAATGAATAGGATGGGATTCTGCTGAGCACATTAATCTACTGTTTGATGAATAAGATGGGATTCTGCTGAGCACATTAATCTACTGTTTAATGAATAGGATGGTTTTCGGCTGAGCAGATTAATCTACTGTTTAATGGATAGTATGGGGTTCTGCTGAGCAGATTAATCTACTATTTAATGGATAGTATGGTGTTTTGCTGAGCAGATTAATCTATTGTTTAATGAATAGGATGGTGTTCTGCTGAGCAAATTTAATCTACTGTTAAATGGATAGTATGGGGTTCTGCTGAGCAGATTAATCTACTATTTAATGGATAGTATGGTGTTTTGCTGAGCAGATTAATCTACTGTTTAATGAATAGGATGGTGTTCTGCTGAGCAGATTAATCTACTATTTAATGGATAGTATGGTGTTCTGCTGAGCAGATTAATCTACTGTTTAATTAATAGGATGGGGTTCTGCTGAGAATATTAATCTACTGTTTAATGAATAGGATGGGGTTCTGCTGAGCAGATTAATCTACTGTTTGATGAATAGGTGTTCTGCTGAGCAGATTAATCTACTGTTTAATGAATAGGATGGTGTTCTGCTAAGCAGATTAATCTACTAATTAATGAATAGGATGAGGTTCTGCTGAGCAGATTAATCTTCTAATTATTGGATAGGATGGGGTTCTGCTGAGCAGATTAATGAGATGGAAGAAACAAGATTCACTTAGTGATAAAACTATAAACTACAATACTAATAATGTAAGAATATTTTCTTTAAATTAAAATAATCCAGCTTCGAATCCAATGACAAGGTAAAATAAAAAGAACTTCTCAATTCATCTTTTTCAGCTGTTTGATGAGATCTTAAAAGGAACTGTCGTTGAAATTTCAAATTACCCTCCATTACAACAAAAAGACATGCCCGATTCACAACTGTACCCTTGAAACCTTAATCTTATCCAGCCTGTGGAAGATAACGTCGTTTTTCTAGTTTAAAAACTGTTTAATTATGATAATTCGTACGGTCTTACATTGTTTTTCTGCATAAAAAATGCGCAAGTCACTTTTGTTCTAAAAAAACCACAATTGAAAATAATCAGTTTTAATTATAAATATGGCTAATTTATGCTTGATCAGACAAAACTTTTAATGGTACCGTTGTTAATCTTACATTCCACTCTAGTAATCGAGGGTCCCTTGAAATTACGTCTACATACAGTCCCTTTAAACTTTGTTTAGATTTCAACTCTGGAGCAAGCAAACATCAAGTTTTTTATTGACGATGTTCAGGTTTAAAATAAATATTTATAGCATTATTATTTTATATAACTTTATAACACATCGTAACAAAATAGTGTGGTGATTTTTTTTAGATTTGATTTGCTTACAGAAAAGCAGAAGTAAAAAATTAAAATTACATTGACACGACACTTAAATCAAACTGCACTTAAATCAAACTGCACTTAAACCAAACTGCACTTAAACCAAACTACACTTAAACCAAACTGCACTTAAACCAAACTGCACTGAAACCAAACTGCACTTAAACCTAACTGCACTTAAACCTAATCTCTTCTGGGTTTCTCTGTATATGCATATTTTCTATAATACAATTCTTTTTTAAAATTTAACAGTGATTTCACATATTTAGAAATTTTACAAGATAATTAATATCTTTGAGAAGCATGGACCGTCTGTATTCAAGTCGTACGCAGATTTTTACATTGTTCTTAAAGGTACAGTTTTACATCTTTTAATATTAAATAAACAGATTTTAAAAAAACCTCTTTCTCAGGACTGTCAAAGCTGTCCTACAAGTTAAGCCCGAAACAGGTTTGATCTTAGACTCTTTTTTTCAAGTTTAGATTAATAAAATTCAAATATTAAAAAATATTTGATCCTAGTACTTCACCGTTGGAAAAAAGTCATCGGAAAAAAGAGTAACAGGAGAGGAGGAACTAAACCAGGTTCTTTTCAACTTCATTTTTTAAAATTAATTTCCACTCCAAACTTGTAATCACAAAGCTAAGGTAACTTGACTTGAAAAATATTTCCAATCATGAATTAGGATTGTTTAGCAAATACAATAAGACAATTGGGAATAGATATAATCAAATCGGCCTCTAAAATGGCAATGCCCGAATTACACCCAGGAACAAACAGAAAAACGATGGTATCTTCCACATTTTTGATCAGATTAAGGTTTCAAGGTTACCGTAGTTAATCGGACATTGTCATCTTTGCATGGAAGGTCACTTGAGATTACGCTTACAATCTCTTTAATTGCTAAAACCCCAAATTCAATGGTGCTTTATACTTTACCGCCCCCCTCTCCGGGATATATTCACATCTCAAGGATAAAATGACGTCACATTTTTTAAAAATCCTCGCGTAATCTAAGGAATAAATATTACGAAGGAATTGAGTCTTCTCCACAAACTCAAATTTCTAATCCATAAATTTTAATTTAATTCAATCTAAAATTAATCATTTAGATATTACAACATATGTCGAATTCATTTCGATGCATCGTCGTTTAAAGAACATCGCATATAAAAAGAATACAAATATTATGAAATATCAACTATATAGGAATATGCATCGAATTAGATTCGATATTTACATATTTTAATATCTGAAACCGAATTTAAAGAATTTAAGCCGCGGCTTAAATATGAGACGCGGCTCAAATATGGTTGGTTCCACTTAAAATTCTATTTCAATTCGATATCAGCTTATACCCAATTTCATTGTTCGCGAACACTTCCTTTAAACCTTTGACATTCAAAACTTAGATTTTGATGTAACAGAATTCATAGATTGAAATATCTAAGGTCTACAACATTAGGTTGCAAAGATATAGGGATTTGAACACCAGAGTTTGTGGCAAAGACGTGACTCCATTCTGGAAGGAAAGTTAACACGCGCAGTGCTGTTCAGGCTAAGTTTTGTTTACATTCCACCCAGAAACTGCAGTACACATTAATTTATGGAAGTTCCTCTTATATTTCTTGTTGTAATCTTTCAATTCAGAATACTTTACATATTCATAATATTTTCTTGGTACTTTATTTACAAATAAACTTACATTGTGTGTTTTTTGAAAAATGTTTTTGTAGGAGACGGACGAGAGTGAATATCTTCTTTATATTGCTTCAAATTACTACGAGGAGGTGAACAAATATTTTTAAAAAACTTAATAAAGGAATTGAGTTTTTGCCACAAACTCTGATTTTCTAATCACTATATCTTTGGAACCAAATGTTGCAGACCTTAGATATTTCAAACTATGAATTCTGTTAGATCAAATAATCTGAGTTTGAAATATCAAAGGTTTACAACATCGGGTTCTAAAGATATTGAGGTTTAAATATTTGATTTTGTTCCAAAGACTCAATTCCTTTACAAATTATTTAACTTTTTTCTTTTTTCATTTAGAAAACCTGCAAAACCCTTACACAATCGATGGAAGAATTACGTAAGTAAAATTTTTAAATACAAAAAATGGTTTTATTAACAAAATTGTTTTCAGCTCGGTTTCACAAAAATAATCTGGAGAAAGTCTTGAAAGTTATTCAAGAATTTTATGTCAGGAATTCTATATTAGCATATCTTCTAATTATGGAATTAGCTTACAGGGGATAGTTTAAATATTTTTCTGTGAAAGTATGTACAGTAAATTGTACACTCTATGGAAAATGTACGCATTATTGTAAAATATGTACATATGCAAATTAGAATTAAACCCCAGTTTGAAGAATAGAAGTCCAAGTAATCTCCTGATTACTCAACTCCTTCCCACGCTTAGGATTAAAGAACTTATCAATATTCATGCAGAGTTCGGTATATTATTTTTAATGAAAACAATTCTAAAATTAATTCATAGTTTTTAAAAATTTATGATATTTTAAAGATATATATTAATTATTTACAGTTTTGTGATTTTACTTGACCTAAGGTTCCTCAGATAAATTTTGCAAAGTTGAAACCGTGGTCGAGTAAACAGATTTATTTCCCGAAAAAGCAGTTGTACACAATTTTATCGTCTTTTGAGATGAAAATGTGCAAATTTTTAACGAAAACTTCGCAGAGATGTATGTTATTTTACTTAATTGTCCCAAGGGACAAAAAAGTAATTTAAAATTCCGCTGCTACTAAAAAGGCGTTAAAAATATTTCAAGGCATAAAATTAATGTTCAAAATCATTTTTATATTTGTTTTATGAACGATTGTATGCTGTGTACTGTGTAGGGTGTCCCAAAAAAACAAATTTGATTACTTTATGATCGTTTAGAAAAAAATACCAAAATTTACATTAAAAAAATAAAAATTATGATTTAAGGAACCTTGCTGTATGGACACCGATCTCTACTTTTACCTAATAAAACCTAAATGAAAAATTATTTATTTTAATGTTTCCTTTTCAGTAATTATTAATATACTATTTTTAGATTCTGAGCTTGAAATAATCCAAGTGAGTAAAATTACAAGATTATTTTCATCCTGTTTACCAAGAAATATTTTTCTTAAATATTTATCAAGTTAATAAATATCCATTTAAAACTGGTTTAAATGTACATTTAACGGCTTTATGATTTATTTTATTATTATTTTTTATCTAATTTGTTTTTTTACTGATTCTTGTTTGTTCAAAACTTTAAGTCCAAATGTGGTATGATTAAACCAAAAATATACCAGGAAAAATATAAAAAAAATTTGTCTCGGAAATTTCTTTTTCAATTAACATCAAAATAATTGAATTTCTTCTATAGTATTTAATTTAGATTGAGTATGAGAAGCTATTTGATATTTTTGATAAATATAAAGACAAATTTCTAGTGTATTGTGATGTCATGTGTCAACTACAGGTTACATGTTTATATCAATCAATTCTAAAATTCTAAGCTGCGGCCTTGACTGAAAAACAGAATTCACTAACCAAGCAGTTTATGATGTAATGTCCATAAAGTTTATGCCGATGACATCGTTATTACCGAAAATATTGACGATTTGGGAATTTTCTTCAAAAATGTTTCTGAAAAAAAAATACTAAAATTTTTCTCAAAATAGTGGCTACACCTTCACTTATCAGATTATTTTAAAAATCTATTTTTTAAATCAGCTGTTTTTAAATCAGCTGACTATATCATATGAATTAAATTTTTTTTAAAATAAATGTAGATTTTAAATTTTCAGAACGTGATTTGCACAATACAGGATAAGCTCAAAGAAAGCAAAGATTTCCAAGACGAAGTTGTAGCTGTGGAGAGAGAAATTGATGAAAAGGTTAAACCCCTAAATAGGATTAATTCTATACAGATTTTAAAGGGATTGTATGTATACGTATTTTAAAGAGTTAAAGACCAATAAAGGGATTGCATACAGATTCTAAAGACCTTTAAAGGGATTGTAAATGAATATTAAAAGAATACAGAAAACGCCTCAATTTTATATCTTAGAAATTATGTTAAACTTCAGAGATACATTTTTAAAAAGTTATAAACTAACTTATTGCCTATTTTAATTCATTCTGCTTTAAATATATACATATATAATATATATGCATTATTATAGTGTACGTTTCCCATAGCCGTCCATCTACTTTTGACACTGAGTATAGATATTTGAATAAATGTTACAATTACCTACTCATTACATATGATAGATTTGTTATTTCTTTTATCCTACAGAGTATCGGACAAATTGGAGGATTTTTAATAACACGAACAGCACCGGGCACTTGAGCGCCTTGAGCTAGTAATTAATGAAGAATAAAATTTAGTACAAACATCTCCGGGATAATTCAAGAATCAGCAGTATCTTAACCCTGGTTCAAACAATAGCTCAGCATATTCCAAGGTTTCCACTAATATTAGGTAAACCTTTAATACAGTTTATACAGGGTGTCCCGATAAACATGGGAATTAAGAGTCGACGATTTTGATATCGTCTTTGAAAATGATTTTTTGATTTAGTATGGTGATGCCTACTAGGAAAGCTATAATCCATTTGTTTCGTTTTCTTGAGTTAAGAATTAGTTTGTTTATGTTTGATTCCATACTGCATTGTACTTGATAGTCCTCTTTGCTGTTTATTTTACAGAAATGTTAAAGAACTTCATACAATGGTTTGCAGATTAACATTACCATTTACATAAAATATACCCTTGCAGACGCAATTTTTAAACCTTTGTAATTAGGCAATACAACGCTAATTGTTTAAAAAGACGAATGATCCAAATTCCCATGTTTATTGGGACACCCCCTGTTATAGTGTACACTGCGGCAGTCGACATGCATGATTTCGATTTTTGAGACATTAAAAGACTTTACCTAATTGGAATTTACGACCGAAGAACTGAAAGAGGAACATTTTCTATCGTTGATCTGTATTTTATGTTTCAGCTGATATCTCGAAAAAGGGGGAAACCACGGGACGGACACGAATTAGATATTCAGCTGAAAAAGCGTATGATTTAATGTTCGATCTTGTCTCTCATATGGAACGGTATGCTGTGGATAATGAAAAGATAGGTAATAACATATGAAAAAAGATGTATTTATAAAGATGTAGAAAAGGACTACTAGTGGGCCTGCGTGGAGGCAAAATTAGGCACCGTAGGTCAGAACTTTTGTAATGTTAATTTCTTATTCAATCCTTATTCTTTGTGAAGATGCATGTTAGGTTTTTGTCAATAATAGTTTCATTCGTCTACTGCAAACCTCGAACAACCTTAGAGATAGTCAGCTGAATTTTTCAAGAAAAAAGACTGTTTCATTCAAATAATGTAAGACGAGTTAAATCATTGAAGTATTAAAACGAGAAAGCAGAGCTTTTAATGGCCAGTGAACTTTGTGCTTATCATACCAATACCCCAAACCCAGTAAACTGATTAGTCAGACAACGAAATATTCGCTGTGCGCTAGACACCTTTGCAGTTCAGGAAGTATCTACCTACAGTTGTCAATAATATTGATAATGATCCAACCTCATGTTAAAATAAAGCAGGGAGTTGCCTTCTAAATCTTATTCAATTTGGCACACATAATTCACACTTAACCTGAGCTGAACCAACCTTTACGATTCTAGTTTGTACTGCCCTGCCAGGGGTCAATATAGTTTGTCTAGCTCAGTTGTATTTTCAGTGCTAGCTGGTGCAACAATCTTGACGCGGTCTGACTTTAGGCTACATCGGGTTAAAGGAATTAAGTCTATCACAAAATTAAATTTTTTAATCCCTATATCTTTGCAATGCAATGGTGTAAGCATTTGACATTTCAAACATTTCAATTATTTTGATCTCACTGAATTCATAGTTTTAAATATCACAGGGGTTACCACTTTGGCTTTCAAAGATATAAAGATTTGAAAATTAGAGTTTGTCAATAAAGCGGCAATTTAACGTTAATTAACTGTGAACTAAGACCCCCTAGGTTTGAATCAATCTTGAATAATCTCAAAAATGTATTTCAGGTTCTCTTGAATTACTGAAATATGAGTTGAAACTACCCACTTACAAGTTCGATACGAAGATAATAATGCACGGTGGAAGACTTAAAGAGGTGATATGATCAATCGTAAATATTATTTTACAATTTTCTAGGTTTTGAGTTTAACTTATTTTTAGGAGTATGATAATGTGGAATTTAAAGATATTTGGGCAGACAAGTTTTCTAGATGCAAACTTCTCATATTTGAGAAGATGATAATTGTTATGAAATATCACACACAAATTGACTATGTAAGTTCAAATATATTAAAGTTAGAAACATTTTTCCAGAATTTTTTTCTGATCAAAGGAATTGTAGGTCAAGAATGAATGATATACCCATTATTCTCTCGTTAAAAATTGATAATTTTTAATCGTGGCTTGCAGATTTCTGCTGTAGAAACAATGGAGTAAATTGCCAGAATAACGCTAGAAAAACTAAAAGATCTTCCACATTTTTTATAAAAGTTCAAAGGATACTGTTGTGAATCGTATATGCCCCTTCAACGGGGCGAAATGAGGTCTCGAGGGGGTTACCTTATATCTATTATTAATTATATTTCAAAACTTTGTAATTTTTAAATCTTATTAAATCTTCTATTTTTCTAGAAATCATTCTTCCCAGAAAGAACAATAGAAGTGCTAGAATTTGAGGTAAAGTTAAAAAATGATATTTTTAAATCTATATTATTTCCTAATAAAGACATATTAATAAAACCACAAATTCTAGAATGCTTATTACTTGGACAAGATTGTAACTAAATAAAAAAATATTTTTAAATCGATATTATTTCCTATAAAGATATTTTAATAAAATCACAAATTCTAGAATGCTTATTTCTTGGACAAGATTGAAAACTAAATAAAAAATAATATTTTAAAATCTATATTATTTCCTAATAAAGATATATTAATAAAACCACAAATTCTAGAATGCTTATTACTTGGACAAGATTGTAACTAAATAAAAAAAATATTTTAAATCTATATTATTTCCTAATAAAGATATTTTAATAAAACCACAAATTCTAGAATGCTTATTACTTGGACAAGATTGAAAAGCCAGGAAAAATCCAATCTAATACGAAAACCAGGAAAGTTCACCTTTTCAAAAAAATTTTATCTCACACAACCAAAGCTTTTTAAAATCAAATTAAGAAACATATTTGTTGCTAAACTTTAATGATTAGAAAATATAACTTCAAAATAGAGTTAAACTTGAAAGTTTTCAAAACGGACGCTTAGAAGAATGTTTAGGTAAAATTTTTAAAATTTAGGAATTGAGTCTTTTCCACAAACCCTGATTTTGCAATTCCTATATGTTTGCAACCCTGCAAAAGGGAATTAAGTCTGTGCGAAAACCTCTGATTTTCTAATCCCTATATCTTTACAACCCAATGTCGAAGTGCTTTGATATTTCAAACTTAGATTATTTATTCGAAACAGAATTCATATTCAGTTTAAAATATCAAAGGTCTACGACATTGGGTTGTAAATATATGGGGATTAGAAAATCAGAGGTTTTAGCACAGACTCAATTCCTTTTTTTATGGTAAGGTTCGTTCATAATTTTTAGATCTTAGGAATGATATAAATCATGTTACCTTGGATAAAAAGGAATAGAAATTTGAGCTTACAAAAAGTTGGCACCCTAAATGTGTGTGTTTATATTCTATCAACAAGCAACAAATCTCTAATAAATCATT
This sequence comes from Eurytemora carolleeae, assembly GCF_000591075.1. Taxonomy (NCBI): domain Eukaryota; kingdom Metazoa; phylum Arthropoda; class Copepoda; order Calanoida; family Temoridae; genus Eurytemora; species Eurytemora carolleeae. Next base: position 33,963 of record NW_019397354.1, read on the forward strand.
TTTTAGAAATTAATTTCCCTGAAAAACCTGGAAGTGAGAAAAATGTGGAAAAGCTATTACAGTAAATATAAAACTACCATTGCTTTTGGTTTTATATCATCATTTCTTTTATTTCAGTTCTTTGGAAAAAATCTGGGAGGAAGTTAATCAGAAAAAAGAGAAAAACATCAAAGTATTCGGATTATTTTAATAAACTTTGAAAGATGGCTTAATTAGGACAATTTTTTGTTTAGAGTATAATTAAAATTGATCTCAACTGTGATAGATTGAAGTCAGCTGATCACTCAGCAGCCGCCTTTAACGTCTCTAAGCTATCACAGCTGAGATGTATTAACGTCTCTAAGCTATCACAGCTGAAATGTATCAACGTCTCTAAGCTATCACAGCTGAAATGTATCAACGCCTCTAAGCTATCACAGCTGGGATGTATTAACGTCTCTAAGCTATCACAGCTGAGATGTATCAACGTCTCTAAGCTATCACAGCTGAGATGTATCAACGTCTCTAAGCTATCACAGCTGAGTTGTATTACCGTCTCTAAGNGGTCATATTTATAGATCAAAATAAATATTAAATTTAAAGTATACAATTTCCAGGAAAAATCCAGTTTGGAATATTTTGTCGAGATCATCAAAAGATTTATCATTTAGAATGCTTCCAGAGGTGATATTTTGTATAATATTCAGATATTTCATCCAAAATTTAGATATTTTAGCCAATATTTAGATATTTCATCCAATATTTAGATATTTCATTCAACATTTAGATATTTCATTCAATATTTAGATATTTAATTCAATATTTAGATATTTCACTACAATGTTTAGATATTTCAGCTAATATTCAGATATTTCATCTAATATTTAGATATTTCATTCAATATTTAGATATTTCAGCCAATATTTAGATATTTGCAATCAATGTTTTGATATTTCATTCAATATTTAGATATTTCATTCAATATTTATATATTTCAGCCAATATTTAGATATTTGGAATCAATGTTTTGATATTGCATTCAATGTTTAGATATTTCATCCAATAATTAGATTTTTAATCCAAAAAAAATATATTTCTTCCAATTTAAAGATATTCATAAAATTTTTCATATTTTTTCAAATTTTATCCATTATGTAGATATGTAATTAAAATTCTAGTTAATTCATCCAATATTTAAGGAATGTTTAAGTGCTGCATCCGATATTTAGATATTTCATTCAAAGTTGAAAATGTCAATCCAATTTATTTAATATTTCCTCCAATATTCAATATTTCCTCCAATATTCAATATTTTTTCTAATATTTAATATTTCTTCCAATATTCAATATTTTTTTTATTTAGCACAGAACAGAAACCTGTTGCTCCACATGAGCCTCCTTTCTCCGTTCTTCCACCAATAGTAAGATATATTAGATAAATTAAAGCAATGTTGAAGTTTATAAAACTGTTGTGCACTTTATCATGCTTGTCCAGTTCATGTCCAATTTCCGTATAGCAGTGACATCATGAATTAATTTTGCTGTAATTTTCCAGTTGACAGTAAATAAAGCAATGTGCTAATACTCAGGCGCGCAACTAGGGGGGGGCCCAAGACTGATTGAGGGGAATATGCCCCCCCTGAAGAAGGCTTGCCAACCCCTTTAGGGGGGGGGAAGAAGTCCTTAACAAGGGTCTATATTGTTCCAAATAAACTAATTTTCTTGAAAATTTGAAGAAAAAAATAGGCCTCCACAGTAATTTTTCTTAACCTACACTCATTTATGCCCCAAACTCTTAAAGCAAACTCAAATTCCACTTTAACAATTTTCAATACAAGCTCAGATTCTTTTTATTTTTGTCCCTAAACTTAAAAAAAAATGCCAAATTGGATTTTTAAAATTATACTCACACATTCTTATTAAAATTGCCCCGCCAGGCTTAAATTTGCCCCCTTTTTTAGAATGTCACCGAATATTTATAATTTGCACCTAAGTTTAATTTATTTTTATTCCCAAATGTTTTATAAATACACCCAACTTTAAGGTAATTACTCCAAAATTAAGAAGTTTTGCGCCCAACAAAAAAAAGCCCGTTCATATACTTTGAAATGCCCTTAAAGAAAAAAAATTGCCCTCACAATAAATATTTAAGATTTCCCATACACAAATTTGCCCAAACTGAAAAAAGCCCCCTAAAACAAAAATTTAAGTTTTCCCCTAACTGAAAATTGCCCCCCAAAAAAATCAAATTTGCCCCTGAAATATAAATTTAAGATTTTTCCTACACAAACATGCCCCAAACTAAATAAAATATCCTGAATTGGTAAGGTAATTTTTTCATGGTTGAGTAAAATACACATTTTACCCAAGGTGGTAATGCAAGGAAAGTTAATTGCAGTTGCGTATACTCTGCGTACTTATTGAAACCAGTTCTCTCTGGGCGGAATTTGTAAACAATAGATGCAACAATGTTCGTTTAGTATCCGAGGAGGTTAAAAGCATTGAATTTTGATAATTTTGATAATTCACATAATAGTTTCCTATGACCAGAACATTTCATTGATTATTTATGTGAAAGATGGATCCCATGTCAGGCTTCGACATCCGTCTTGTGTTTACATTACCGCCCAGTGACAGTACAGTGCAGTACAAAAGGTGCGTACATCTCTGAAATAACTTTCCTTGCATTAAATCCTTTGGTATTGCCATCTTTGTATGAAAGGTCACTTGAAAATATTTTCCCTTAAAGAACTTTGAAATTATAATTTTCAGAAGGATATCAGTCAATTTGACTGTAGAGACTTAAACCTTACAAGACAAGGATTCGAGAAACTTCTAAAGGTTAGACAAATCAGAACTTGCCCTTCTCTTTCCAATATTTAGGTAAAAATATTTTAGAAAAAGAACTGATCACTCACCACAAATATTCTAACTTTCCTCTATATTTTTGCATCCTGACTGACCTTGGTTGGATTTAGTGGAAAATTAGTCATATTGTTGAGTCGATTCTTTTCAACTCCAGAACTCCAATTTCAACCATAAAAATCCATCAAATACAATCTTAAACAGTTTTAATAAACCCAACTCTCTGAAAAATTAGTCGCAACTTAAATCCCAGCTTAATCTCGAGCCTTCTTTTCCCGAATTTTTAAAATTGCGGGCTCTGATATGGTAGAACTTTGATTTCAAATAGTCAAAAAATTAAGTTTTATGTCATCAAGTTGCAAAGATACAGGAATTATAAGATTAGAGTTTGTGGCCAGTGTTCAGTTATTTAGCAACAATAATCTAGGAAAAGAAAACAAACACTTTTCTACTGCGGTTAAATAAAAACGGAAAATCAACTATTTCTGTCAAAACCAAAGAGGTAAGTTCTTCCATAAAAAAAATAGAAAATGAAATGTTTGAAAAAAATATTTAATGATTTTTTCAGAAATTTAACCATTATGTCATTGAAGAAGTTGAGGTTAGTTTTTATTCCAACTCAAGGATTTATTCTTAAACCAAAACAGATCACAATTAAAAATATTTTAACAAATTTTTGATTTTTTTTGTGACTCCCCTTGTCTTTTTAGTTAAAAGGGTCCACCTGGCTATACCTGGAGAAGGGAATAGCTAGTACTGATCTATTGGAAATGATTGAAAAAACTAGAGATATATATTCTCTCTATCATCCTTTCCATTCTCCAGGTCAGCTGATATATATTCTCTTTATCATCCTTTCCATTCTCCAGGTCAGCTGATATATATTCTCTTTATCATCTTTTCCATTCTCCATGTAAGCTGATATACATTCTCTTTATCATCCTTTCCATTCTCCAGGTCAGCTGATATATATTCTCTTTATCATCCTTTCCATTCTCCAGGTCAGCAGACATATATTCTCCAGATCAGCTGATATATATTCTCTTTATCATCCTTTCCATTCTCCAGGTCAGCTGATATACATTCTCTCTATATCATCCTATCCATTCTCCAGGTAAGCTGATATAAATTTTCTTTATCATCCTTTCCATTCTCCCGGTCAGCTGATATACATTCTCTCTATCATCCTTTCCATTCTCCAGGTCAGCTGATTCACATTCTCTTTATAATCCTTTCCATTCTCCAGGTCAGCTCATATATATTCTCTCTTTATCATCCTTTCCATTCTCCAGGTCAGCTGATATATATTCTCTTTATCATCCTTTCCATTCTCCAGGTCAGCTGATATATTTTCTTTATCATCCTTTCCATTCTCCCGGACAGCTGATATACATTCTCTCTATTATCCTTTCCGTTCAATTTAAGAACTTAACGTTAAGTTGCTACAATTGGATTTAAAAACGAATAATACATTTTTAGAACCAGCTGCAGCATAACATTGATCAAATATTTAATATTTCAATCATGAATTCTGCTGCAAACGATAGATCTTCTGTTCACTGTAAAAACTATTTTCAGAATCCGCACAGATTGCAGAATCCGAACCCCAGGTTAAAATTATCAAAGTTTTTCTTTCAAAATGGTCAAAAATAATTTCTGAATGTTTAGGACACAAATAATATAACTGGAATAGATCTGGGTATTTGGGAGGACTTCTGCCACCCACCGTTGACTAATGTTAGTTAAATTTGGATTTTTTTTGGAACTTGATGTTAGAAGGAAATATTCATTTCTAAGAAAGAAAATAATTATATTATTGAAATAATTTTGCATTTGATAATTATAATAAAGAACATTCAAATTGATTTCAATAATTATCTCTAATTTATTTAATATTGAGAAAACATTTTATAATTTAAAATAAAATAATTTGAATTCCCTATCCATATAAAATATAAAATTAATACATTATAATAAAATTATATATCTAATAAAAAATAAAAATATTTAAATTTTTTATTGAGAAATTAACCCGGCCATATTTCAGGATGAAAGAAGATTGCATCTTTCGGGGAAAGAAAATGGAACTTTTCTTTTGTGGTTTGTGTAACGAACTTTAAAGGAATTTTCAGATCTTTGGATCATTTATAAGATTGATAAATGTTTAAATTGATTTTTAGATCTTTAAAAGGATCGTTAAATCTTTACAGGGATTGTTAGATTGTTAAAAGGATCGTCTGAGATCTTAAAAACAATTGTTAGACCTTTAAACGGATTTTTTCCACTTGAAAGGTATTGTTAGGTCTTAAAAGGGATTTTTTTATTTTTAAATGGATTGTTTGGTCTTTAAAAGGGATTGTTTGGGCTTTAAAAGGGGTTGTTTGGTCTTTAAAAGAATCATTAGATCTTTAAAGGGATTGTGAAATCTTTACATAGATTGTTAGATCTTTAGAGGGATTGTTGGATCTTTAAATGTATTATTAAATCCTTAAAGAGATTTTTATTTCTTTTAGTGGATTATTTGATCCATAATTAGATTGTTAGAACTTTAAAGAGGATCTTTAGATATTGAAAGGGATTTTCAGATATTTAAAGGGATTAATATCTCTTTATATGGATCGTTAGATCTTTAATAGGATTGTTTGATATTTAAAGGGATTGTCTGTTCTTTAAACGGTTCGTTAAATCTTTAAAAAGTTCATTAGATTTTTAAATAGATTGTTAAATCTTTAAAGGTATTGTTAGTTCTTTAAACGGTTCGTTAAATCTTTAAAAAGTTCATTAGACTTTTAAATAGATTGTTAAATTTTTAAATAGATTGTTAAATCTTTAAAGGGATTGTTAGATATTTTAGAGGATTAATTTGTTTTAAGTTTTAGAAAAAGTAAGAACGTTTTATTATATCTCACCTTTTTCAAAATTGTAATAAATTTATGTTTACAAAATAAGAAACCCAGATTTTTAACTAAAATACAATTGCTAATATGACATAAATTGATTAATCTGTTTCCAGGAATTTTTTCGGACGGTAAGATTAGATAAACCTTAGAATATTTTATTTAGTGTGGAGAGAGATGATAAACTACATTTGTATAAGTGGAATGGAAGCAATATAGAAAAATATTCTATAGGTATCCATCTAGTTTGCTTCCAAACTAATATAGATTATACAATGTTCGCTTAGATTGTTTAAAACATGGTGGATCGATATTTTATATTTTTTGCCGGGATCAAGTGATCAATAACATTGTCGGGATCAAGTGATTTGAACATTGTCGGGATCAAGTGATCAAGAACATTGTCGGGATCAAGTGATCAAGCACATTGTCGGAATCAAGTGATCAAGAACATTGTCGGGATCAAGTGATCAAGAACATTGTCGGGATCAAGTGATTTGAACATTGTCGGGATCAAGTGATCAAGAACATTGTCGGGATCAAGGGATCAAGAACATTGTCGGGATCAATTGATTTGAACATTGTCGGGATCAAGGTATCAAGAACATTGTCGGGATCAAGTGATCAATAACATTGTCAGGATCAAGTGATCAAGAACATTGTCTGGATCAAGGGATCAATAACATTGTCGGGATCAAGTGATTTGAACATTGTCGGGATCAAGTGATCAATAACATTGTCGGGATCAAGTGATTTGAACATTGTCGGGATCAAGTGATCAAGAACATTGTCGGGATCAAGTGATTTGAACATTGTCGGGATCAAGTGATTTGAACATTGTCGGGATCAAGGGATCAAGAACATTGTCGGGATCAAGTGATTTGAACATTGTCGGGATCAAAGGATCAAGAACATTGTCGGGATCAAGTGATCAAGAAAATTGTCAGGATCAAGTGATCAAGAACATTGTCGGGATCAAGTGATCAAGAACATTGTCGGGATCAAGGGATCAAGAACATTATCGGGATCAAGTGATCAAGAACATTGTCGGGATCAAGTGATCAAGAACATTGTCGGGATCAAGGGATCAAGAACATTGTCGGGATCAAGTGATCAAGAACATATTGGGATCAAGTGATCAAGAACATTGTCGGGGTCAAGTGATCAAGAACATATTGGGATCAAGTGATCAAGAACATATCGGGAAGACAAACTCCGGAGAGAGAAGTTCCTAAGATAATGGAAATGTTTAAATGTCACTTTATATCTAGGTTTCAGCTAGGCCTAAAAGAGCAACGCTAGGCAGTAAAGCTGTTTTTAAAAGTAGAAAATTGTTCTTTCCAGAACTGTCTCTCAGAAATAAACTGAGTTTTCCCACAAAATCCAATTTTCTAATATCTTTGCAACCTGATGGTGTAAACCTTTGATATTTCAAATCTATGTTATCTGATCTAACAGAATTCATAGTTTGAAACATCTCAGGTCTACGACATTTGGCTCCAAAGATATAGAAAGTAGAAAATCAGAGCATGCAAGGCAAAGACTCAATTCCTTTGTCACATAGCATTTCAAATTTTTAAGTCTTTTTTTCTTTAACTTTGAAGTGACTTTAGACCTAGTGGTGTGTTCGATTCACAACGGTACCATATAGACCTTTGTCTGATAATTGACGACAGATATATTTGTGCGTACTTATCCGTACTGAAACTTCAGTTCCTTCAGTAATTTGCACGGATTGTACACTGTACTATGTACTATGTACACTGTATTGTACTGAGAACAGTGTACACGATCAAATTTTCCTGGATTCATTGTCGATGATGAGATAAAGGTTTAAAGGGTACCATTGTAAATCTGACACACATTCTAAACGGAGGCTCTCCTAAAATTATGTCTATAATTCCTTTAACCAAAAAATGTTTAGAAGAAGATGAGTTTAAGTGCATAGCATTGAAGAGAAATGGAATGATAAAAGCTGAGAAGAGCACATTAAGTAATCTAATCCAGGCTTGTCAGGTGAGATAAAAGGGCGGAACTTTTAGTGCTTTAATTCTAAGATTTTATGGCTTAGCTTGAACCCTTAGGCGCAGAATGGTCCTTTATTTATTTCAATTAGTTCGGATTCAATCGATAAGAGCTCTTTATGAAAATGGTCAACCAATTAGAAGCCAGACCTTTGGTCGGTTTTCAATTCAAAGGGCTCTTATTGGTTGTTACAATTCATCAAATGTTCCGCCTTTCTCATTGGTTGGACGTACCTTAATAATGGATTGACTTCCCAAATTTAAGATTTTATTAGCTCTAAAGCTTTTCCACTGGACAAGCTAGGCGAAAATTTCTCCCTCGGGTTTAACAGGTTTGAGAAAAAGATAAATTTGAATGGATGGATTATAGAATATAGATGAAGGTTGACTTAATAACTTCTTTACAACCTTGAAGATTTTAATATTTCTTAAATAAAAAATACATAATTAATCATATGGAAATTGTTTGGTTCTAGGCCAAAGATTCTCAGGAAGAGCTTTTTCTTGGTCGAGGAGTTTTATCTGCAGATGCACAAAGAAAAGTTAAAAATGAGAAAAGGTAGACAATTGAAACCTTTTTACTCTCATTTCACCAATATTTCTCCTCAAAAATACAGCAAGAAAGAGTTTAACTTAATCTTTTCATTTAAAAGTTCTCTGTTCTGTCTGGTTTTAAAATAAAATTTTTTAAAAATCTTCTTAAAAGTCCTTACAAAATATTTAAAATATCAAAATCAATACAACAACCATATAGAAGAGAAAAGGTACTTTTTTAAGAGTTAAAGAAATGGAAATGGAACCTTGGAACTTGACAGAGTTTGTAGGAGAAATGGATAAAAATGAAAGCAAACGGTAAGAATAGATGGGAGGAGAAGGTATAATGTATTAAAGATAAGAAGAGAAGGTAGGATGTATTAAAGTTAAGAGGAGAAGGTTGAATGTATTAAAGATAAGAAGAGAAGGTAGGATGTATTAAAGTTAAGAGGAGAAGGTAGGATGTATTAAAGTCAAAAGGAGAAGGTAGAATGTATTAAAGTTAAGAGGAGAAGGTAGAATGTATTAAAATTAAGAGGAGAAGTTAGAATGTATTAAAGTTAAGAGGAGAAGGTAGTTTATATAAAGAAATCTGTGTTTGAAGGTTGTTAAGCAATGAACCCCCCGGAACCTACCTAATCAGACTAAACCAAGACAAGGAATATAGATTGGCAGTCAAGGTTTTATTTTTTTACTTTTAATTTAAAATTAAATAATTTTTTAAAATTTATTTTACTTTAGACTGAGACAGGGACAATTAATAATTTTAAGGTAATGTGGTGACGATAAAATTATTTTAACACAATATCTAGATTATTTGTAAATGGCTTAAGTCTTTGCAACAAACTTTGATTTTTTTATCCCTTTATGCTTCAACCCAATGTTGTAAACCTTTGATATTTCAAACTGTTAAATCAAATACTCTAAGTTAAAAAATATTTATTTTTACAACATCAGGTTGCAAAGACGTAGGATATAGTAAATTTAAGTTTGTGGCAAAAACTCAATTTCTTTAAGATAAATTATGAAAATGGAAAGTATAATTTTCTCAATTGGGAGGAATCATCTCTGACTGATTTGATTACAAACATACAGGTTAGAATATTTATAATTAAAGGATTTTGAATTTTTTATTGTTATAATTTTATTTAGAGAAATCACATTCAATACATGACTCCCTTCGTGAGAAAAGGTAGATATTTAAAGAATAACTTGTAAAATATTTTCTTAATAATTTTTAATAATGTCTTATTTCGGATATTTAAAGAATAACTTGTAAAATATTTTCTTAATAATTTTTAATAATATTTCAGAATGCAACATTCCAATAATTTCAAAGGTAATACAAAAGATTGGATGGAAAGTTTTCCCATTTAAAAAAATAGTGACCGTACCCTTAACACCTTTGTCTGATTAGGTCTGAATAAAATATAAATGTTTATGATTTTTTAAATGATTATTTTCTGTGGTTTCTTCACAACAGTGACTTGAGTATTAGCTGGAGGAAAATGTAGTAATTATAAGAATTAAAACACTTTCAAGCCTAGAAAAACGAGAATTTCTTCCTCGTTATTGATTAATTCGAATCTTTTTTTTCTCTAGTCCAGGGCCTCCTACGTACTATCCTTCAATACACAAGGTTCATATCTTGTCAGGAATTTAACTCTACCCATTATTTAATTATTTAATAAATTATTATTTATAAATCTAAATTTTATAAAGCAAAAACATGCCAAAACTCAAATTAAATTGTGAATTGTGTCGCCGTGAACTTTTAGTCGCAACAGCCTTTTCATAGTTGTCAGTTGGCATTAATAGTTTAATGAAATATCAATAATTATCCAGTTAAAGCATTTCTTTATCGTTAAATGAAAATGAAAAAAATCACCTAGAAAAGAAACTGTGGTAAAATAAAAAAATTCCTACAATTTTTCAGCGTCAGGCATAAAATCGTTTAAAGTTTTTTTATTAATATTTATGAGTTAAACTATAGGAAAAATGAGGAAGGAAAAATAAGGATAAGCTATATGAAAAACGATCGCATGAAGTAAGTTTTATGATTATTTGCGCAGTCATAAAAATGTTCCCAACCAAAAAATGGAGAATTTTTCAAAATTCCAACTTTCATTTGTTTTGAATCTTCAGGGATAAGATTAATAAAAATACTCCATGTAATGTGTGTAAAACTTTTCAGTTCTAGAATTAAAATACCTTTTTAAAGAGAGATAAAAGTGAAAAAATCATTAATTATGGTATGACTATTTCTCTATGTTATGGTTAATGTACGGCCAATACAGAGGGTGAGATTTTTTCGCGAGATTAGGGAACGGAGTATTTGCAACAAGCTTTAAAACATATCTTGGTGTAAACCTTTGATATTTTAAATTTATAATTTGTTTGAAATATCAAAGGTTGCAAAAATATAGGGAATAAGAATGTAGAGTTAGTGGCAAAAACTCATTTCTTTTCTAATTTTCGAGGGAAATTTTACTTGGTCGAGGCCGATGACAATTTAGAGGTCAACAATGTTTTCTAACACTAAATATATTGTACTTAAACTTACTGTTTCAGGAACATGATTGTAGGGTAAGATATTCTTAAAGGATTTTCTAGCTAATAAATCTTTACGCAAAGCTGCAATCGGAAATATTAGTAGTAATTAAAGAAAACGGTATTATATACTTATTTTAAGCATACTTAAAAATCATATGGTTTGTGATTGTTTTATTATAAAAAATATGTGTTTAGGAATGAGCCTGAGAGTTTGCGTAGGGTTATCGAAGAATTAAAAAAAGATGGTTCTATTACGAATGAGATCTTTGATGATCTGCCCCCCAACTAGTTAAATGCGAAATATTTTAGTATTTTATTGGTTTTGAAATTTAGTGATTTTTAAAAAGACGGCTTTAATAAAGTATCAAAAGTATTGAAATAATTATGTGGAAACAGTGGAGGTATAAGGGAGCTAGGGGGGGACGATTCCCTAGACCTTGGAAAACTTTTGAGCGCAACTAGAGATCGTGGTGGATAACCAAAAGTATTTGAATCCCCGGTATGTAGTTCAGCGGTCCCTTGATGCATAATGTTTTGATGATTTGACGTTTTTAAATAATTTTACACGTCACAGATTAAACCTGGATTCAAATAATTTACTTACTGAGTAGGGCTGTTAAATGATCTTCTCCATGTTGACTGAGAACTGCTGTGTGTATTACAGCCTAATAATATCTAAATATTAGAATTTTCTTGGGGTGAAGGGACGCCTGATTCACAAGAGTACCATTAAAAGATTTGTCTGATCATGAATGAATTAGTTCTCTATTTTAACATTATTAAAAAAATTTCAGTTGAGGTTTCTCTATAAAAGTAACTGCCGCATTTCTACAGCATGAAAACATTTAGCAATTATCGTATTTAAGGCCTTAGAAAAACCCGACCATATCTTCCACATCATCGATCTGATAAAAGTTTCAAGGGTACCCTTGTAAATTGGGGATTTCTATCTTTGCATTAAGGGACACTGGAAATTACACTTTAAAACAAAAATTCTAAAATCCAATAGTGAAAGATATCTTTTTGAAATGGGAACTAAGTTTAGACAATCCTGGTTAGTTTCATCATTGTACATGTTTGCTCTAGCTCCTGCTCGGACCAGGAGCTGGGTGAACTCTACCGCTCCCTGCTGTACCGAGACCTGGAGAAGGAGCTGCTGCGCTAGGTTCGGATTATCGGAGATTAAAGGTTGATTTATCCAATGCTCTTCAGGGAGTGGATACACCTGTAAAAAATATTGAAAAATAATAGAAATAAAAATAAAGTTGAAATAAAAACAAAGATGTCTCCTGAAGGTTTAAAGGATAACATGGTAAATTCTTGATGAATGAAGTGAATAGTAACAATTCTGTAATCACCTTCTTCTCGTCATCTGATAGAGAGAGTTGGTGGTGATCGTCTAGTGGTGCAATATCAGCCAGGATACAGGAGAACGTCGTTAGATCTCCACTTAGGATACAGTTAGACAGATTCTCCTGAATACAGTTAAGATACAGTTAGACAGATTCTCCTGGATACAGCTAGAATACAGTTATCCTGGATACAGTTAGAATACAGTTAGGATACAGTAAGGATAAAGTTAGTCAGATTCTCCTGGATACAGTTAGAATACGGTTAGACAGATTCTTCTGGATACAGTTAGGATGCAGTTAGAATATAGTTAAAAATATTCTCCTGGATAAACTTAAAATACAATGAAGATTTAGTTAGTATGCAGTTAGGTTACAGATAGTATACAGTTAGACAGCTTCTCCTGGATACAGTAAAAATACAGCTAGGATACAGTTAGGATACAGTTAGGTTACAGCTAGGATACAGCTAGGATACAGTTAGGATACAGTTAGGATACAGCTAGAATACAGCTAGGATACAGTTAGGATACAGTTAGGATACAGTTAGGATACAGCTAGGATACAGTTAAGATACAGTTAGGTTACAGCTAGGATACAGTTAGGATACAGTTAGGATACAGCTAGGCTACAGCTAGGATACAGTTAGGATACAGTTAGAATACAGTTAGGATACAGCTAGGATACAGTTAGGATACAGCTAGGATACAGTTAGGATACAGTTAGGATATAGTTAGGTTACAGCTAGGATACAGTTAGGATACAGTTAGGATACAGCTAGGATACAGTTAGGATACAGTTAAGATACAGTTAGGATACAGTTAGGATACAAATAGGATTTAGTTAGGATACAGTTTGGATACAGTTAGAATACTCTTAGGATACAGCTTCAGGATACATTGATATACAGTTAATATACAGAAAGGATCATATTTAAAACAAAAAAAAATGTTAAAACTCCAACCTTTGATTTTGTTTAATAAAATTGAACGTTTGATCAAAATATAAATTATTAGGTTTCTGGTTTACTGGGATGGTCTATCTGCATCTGCAAGTATTTTGATTTTTTTTTAATAACAACTTAAAAATGTTCAGGCAACTTTTTTAAAATCTGACCGGCCATAAGTCTTTCATTGAGTTACTAACAAAAACTTGGGCCTAATATCGGATGAGTCGTGTTTACGTTTTTTGGACAAAACATAACAAACAAACCAAGAAACAGACGAGCCAAATATATATATAATGAGAACCAGATATCTCTGGAAATGGAAGACGACTTTTAGACTAATGTTATGACATTAAATAGTCCAATAAACCTGAGACACAGCAATTGTGCATTGTTAAGAAACTATAATTTGACTTAAAGGGGATTTAAGAAGTTTCTAGTTACTAATTATATTTGCTTTGTAACAACATCAATTATCTTCCTACTCCATAGTTTTCTGGTTCTCACTGTAGGAAACAAGTATTAAAACCTGAGGATCTCCGCAGCTGAGCTGTGCACAAACAACAGCAGCAGGTTCATCAACCTTCACAACCTTATTCATCCTGTAGTATTCAGTTCTCTTATGCATACTTTCTACAGAATATTAGTATTCAGTTCTCTTATTCATACTTTCTACAGAATATTAGTATTCAGTTCTCTTATGCATACATTCTACAGAATATCAGTATTCAGTTCTCTTAATATGCATACATTCTACAGAATATTACTATTCAGTTCTCTTATGCATTCTTTCTACAGAATATTAGTATTGAGTTCTCTTATGCATACTTTCTACAGAATATTAGTATTTTCTACAGAATATTAGTATTTAGTTCTCTTATGCATACTTTCTACAGAATATTAGTATTTAGTTCTCTTATGCATACTTTCTACAGAATATTAGTATTGAGTTCTCTTATGCATACTTTCTACAGAGAAAACTAATTGAATCATTTAATTTTTTTTTAATGAAAATCTGACATTTAAAAAAAAAAAGTCTATCGAAATATTAGACAAATCAAGCTTTAATTATTCTTTCCGTAAATAAAAAATTGCAATGTAGAAAATAAGAAGCAAATGAAAATTATGGTAATAAATGTATATTAAGACGTTTTGTAGGCTTTGTTGGTCCAAAAATTTCTTTTTCTATGTAAGAAAGCTGTAGAAGGCGAGGCCAATGTAATTGTTACATTGTAAGATCATTATTTTAAATGTCACCGCTTCTCTTCACTTGAATCAATACTATTTTTAACTTTTCGACGCAAACAGAAATATAATGTCTTCTATCCATGTTGATGTTCAAGTATCTGAGCACTGTGCAAACTATGTCAAAATGGGAATTTTTAGCCGCTCCTTTACCACGTAATTCGTTATTCACAAAACTGCATCGGATGCAACACTCATTAAATAACGTTGCAACTGCAGTTGATGAGTAGAACAAGCTAGAATAGGTGGGTTGAGATCTAGGGTGGGACTAGAGCTAGAGGAGGTATAGGAGCTGGAGCCCACTCCACTACTCTACTCACTACAGGACCTAAACTATACAATATAAACATGAGAAGGGAAAGTATGGATCAGCTGATATATTTTAACAACCACCGAGTATCAGATGGATTATTTATCCGGCTACCTCAATCATAATTATCAACCAGTTAATATATTCTAAAATTAAAAAGGAGAAAACATGCAGGATTTATTTATCAAAAATTGGAGAAAAAAAAGTTTATTTAAAATAGGAAAAAAATAAAGGGTTAGAATTAGGAAACAAGGACTGAAGATTGAAGGATAAGAAAGGAGAGGAGGAATATAGAATAATAAATTATAAAAGGAATTAAGAATAAGAAAGGAGAGGAGGAAAGAAGGATAAGAAAGGAGAGGAGGAAAGAAGGATAAGAAAGGAGAGGCGGAGTAAATGATAAGGGAGGAGAGGAGGAATGAAAGATAAGAAAGGAAGAGGTAATAGGAAAAGAAAGGAGAGAAGGAATGAAGGATAAGAAAGGAGAGGAGGAATGAAGGATAATAAAGGAGAAGAGGTATGAAAAATAAGAAAGGAGAGGAGGAAAGAAGGAGAAGAAAGCTGATAGGTGGAATGAAGGATAAGAAAGGAAAGGAGGAATGAAGGATATGAAAGGATAGGAGAAATGAAGGATAAGAAAGGAGAGGAGGAATGATGGATGAGAAAGGATAGGAGGAATGAAGGATAAGAAAGGAAAGGAGGAATGAAGGATAAGAAAGAAGAAGAGGAAAGAAGGATAAGAAAGGAGAGAAGAAATGAAGGATAAGAAAGGAGAGGAGGAATAAAGGATAAAAAAGGAGGGGAGGAATGAAGGATAAGAAAGGCAAGGTGGTATGAAGGAAATAGAGGAGATGAGGAAAGAAGGATAAGAAAGGAGAAGAGGAATGAAGGATATTAAAGGATAGGAGGAATAAAGGATAAGAAAGAAGTGAAGGAATGAAGGAGGATAAGAAAGGAGAGGAGGAATAAAGGATAGAAAGGAGAGGAGGAATAAAGGATAAGAAAGGAGAGGAGGAATGAAGGATAAGAGAGGAGAGGAGGAATAAAGAATAATAAAGAAGAGAAGGAATTATAGGATAAGAAAGGAGAGGAGGAATAACGGATATTCTTCCAAATTCTTCAAAAATAAAGAAGACGTATATTTGAATTATTTTATAATTTCGCAATAATAAAATCAGAACGTAGAAGACGACTTTTACTGGTTGCCAAACCCAACTAAACTTCAACAAATAATATTGATCAGCTGATTCTAATAACTAAATCTGAAACCTAAATAAACATTAATTAGGGATCAAATTTCACTGGATGATTCTTCAAAATGAAAACGATGGAACTGAAATACATTGAAATGAAAATGTCAGACTGAAATGTAAGAAATGAAAATGAGTAACGAAGTAAACTGTAGCCCTACCCCAAGTTTTGGGAAAAGAACCGAATCTCCAGGTTCAACTGGAAGATGTTGTGAGGTATGTTAAGTTGGGTCTGTCCTAGAGAACGATTTTTGGATCCTCCCCCCCCCCCGGGCCGCCCTTTTATCAATTTTGTACATGACAAAATTAGTATTTATTGAGTATTATTTTGGGTTAGGTTAGGTTAAGACACTTTCAGGGCCGAGCGATGTGGTTAAGACAGGCTATGGGGCCGAGCGCTGCGGCCACGGGTTAGGTTAAGTTAAGACACTTTCTGGGCCGAGCGCTGCGGCTAGGACAGGCTAGGGGGCTGAGCGCTGCGGCCTCATTTAGCTGATCCATGTACAAGGAGGGGGGGGGCGGGGGGGGGTCCAAAAATCGTTCTCTATGAAATTACCGTTAAATTCATGGTATTATTTTTATTATCCCCTTGAAATGATAAGGCATTTGAGCATAAGGTTTTGTATAAGATAATAACTGTTGTCGATTATCGCAAATAAGTTTGTAACTTGAGTTTGACGCCCCGTGGTTATAATAATTTCTACTGCAGGTTGAAGAGAGTTTAGTTGAATGCATGATGTGTGGTTGTACAACCACAGCTGGATATCTGAGAAATCATATTAGATTCAACCATCTGATCAACAAGGAGTTCCTAGTGGATAAAATGTACCAGCTGCACAAACCATCTCAAACCTCGGTATCATCTCAAACCTCGGTATCATCACAAACAAATATATCATGGGTTCACAGACAAACTGAGTACTTTACTGAGGAAGAAGGGAGAAATGATCCGGAGAAGGAAGAACATGATGATGTGGTAATAGTCGGAGCTCAAGAAGAGGAGGATGGTGAGGATGGTGTAGATGTTCTGGATGGTGAGGATGAGGTTACATGTCCTGGTTGTGGAGAGGTTGAGGATGGAGCAGCCATGATTGGATGCAAGAAATGTGATAGGTTAGGATTTTAATTATTTAAATATCATCCATGAATTCTTTATGCTGAGGGTTTTTTTTTCATTAAATTTGTTCTAACTGCCACCACCCCACGACCCCTTTCATTAAAAATCATTTTGACTTTACTGCTGCGGACTAGGTAATTCCTTAATATTTTGGAATGCAATTTGGATAATTTATTTTTAATATGTTCTTAATAAAAAGTGCACCAAACATAATACATTAAATGTTTGTCGCTACATGCTTATGCCAATTCTTTGTATTTTTTTTTGAACATTTTTAACTCTTCAATCAATCCATTCCAAATCTAAAAATTATTATAACCCTCTATAATCTTGTTTAGATGGTTTCATCGAAGTTGTCTGGGTGGAAAGTCTAGCACTAGTAAAGGAGAGGAGTTGGAGTGTAGAGATTGTAGAAACAAACCTAGAAGGAAGGTTCAGCACAAGAAGGTTGGGTTTGATGATCTCCGCCCCGACTCCAGGGTTGAGTGCAGCAGTTCATCTGTTGAGGAGGAGACGGAGATTAAGGTTACGGCAGTTGTAAAACCTAAACGAAGCCATATATTAGAGAAATTTTGTGACAGCGATACTTCCACAGATGTTCAGAATACTCCTAATAAACCTGGGAGAAGATCGTTTAAACGCAAACGGTCCAAAGAAGTGATGAGGGAGAAACAATCCAAATCATCAAGGAGAACTCCTTGTTCACCTATCCCACCATCTCCTAGTTCTCCTGTTCCTCCTACTCCCTCATATTCTTCGGACCATCCTGACATTGAGTCCGACTCCGTTCATGAAACCACATCTGTTGGAAAAAAGAAAGTGAAAACCAAGAAAACTCATAGAAAGGTTCGAGAAGACCGAGGGAAGGTCTCCAGCAAATCTAAAAAAAGTAAAGTTGGGACGGAGGAGAACTCACACCAGGATTCAGATGAGTGTTGGGATCAAGGGGGGGATATCTGCAAACTACAAGAGATTGATTCAGGCGATGAACTCTGTAAACTATGCGGTTATGGTTACGATCTTCCTAATGAGTTAGAACTTGGTCCACTCTTCAGGTTCGGAGTTTGTCAAGCTCATCTTCATTGTCTCATGTTCTCAAGTGGACTTATTCAGGTTAGTTTATCAGGATGGAACTTGAGAGAGATGTTTTAAAGCGAAATTGAAAACTAATTTATTGAAGATAAAAGAGGGATAATGAAAGGGTTAGAAAGTTTAGAATTCATCAAGTTGTTAGATCGTCAAATACATTTGTTGAGGAGAGTTTATATTTTAGGGTGGAGATGAAGAGGACGGAATAGTTGGGTTTCTCCCTGATGATATAATCAAGGAATGGCAGCGCGGATCCAAACTCAAATGTTACTTCTGTAAAGAGCTTTACGCTACTGTCGGCTGCTGTCAGAAACTGTGCATGAAAACCTATCATTTACCCTGTGGGATTAAGAACGGATCAGTGAACGAATATTATGGAAACTTTGACTCCTATTGCCCGAACCATACGGAGAGAAGGAAACACGGGAAGAATTATATTTTGACGGTTAAAGGATTGATACCGGAGAAAAGAATATCTCAGGATGAGAAGGAAAATCAAATTCGAAATAAAAAGTCTTCCAGGCCTGGATCTATGGTGGAGAATATACGACGAGAGGAGAAATCACAGTTAGAAAGAAAAAGAATGGAAGACCTAAATGGAAACGACAGAAGAAAAGATAAGAAAAAGAAGAAGCAGAACATAGAAAAACCTTACATGGAACCAGTTAGTTCTAAGAGGGCAATAATAAAACCTAAACTGTTTGATGATTATGATGTAGGTAGTTCAGATGACGCGAGTACAGCTAGAAGATCCAACCGCCCTAGGAGAAGAATTGAACCAACCTCAAATACAATTTATAAATCCGCCAAAGAAGAACTAGAGAAGATTTTAAAAAGTAAATATGTGAGTATAGAAGAATCTTTTGAAAATTTATCCGGGAGAAGAAGATTAAGAAAATCACGTGGTTCTTTAGATAGATTAGATTCAAGTGATGAGGAGAAAGAGGAGGAGTTACCAAAACGTTCTAGACCTACCAGGAGAAAATTAGAGTCAGTAAACAACAAGAATTTTATAGAAGTTGACTCCGGGATAAAGAATGAAGAGGATGAAGTGAAGGAGGAGAGGATCAATGAAGAGGAAACAATAGAAAACATTGAGGAGTTTCTGGGAGATAGAAGGAATACTAGATCCAACAATATCTCGGACGAGGTTGATCCTCTCCAGGTCTTTCCACCTACTCCGACTAAACATGTAGATCAAGATATTGTCAAGGTTGAGACCAAATCTCCGAGAGGAGGAGGAGACTTTACAAGTTTTATTCAACAAGATGGGTCATGTGATCACATCGATTTCTCTCGGCTAGGTATAGATGAAAATCTGGTGGAAGAAGTTTTTCCAGACCGAGATTTCTCTGATATATCTGGGTCCGAGAACCATGATATAGGTATAGAGGAGATAATTGAAACCCTGACCGAAAATAAATATCCAGATCCTCGGGTTGTAAAGTATAAATGTTCTCATTGTATATTCTCCACGAATAGCAAACCAACCATGAAAACCCATTTGCTTAATATTCATCAGTCTTCCAACCCAACTCGTCAGGTTCAAGAAATGAAAATATTTACCAAGAATATCAGGCTGAAGGAAGAACAGTTGAGGTCAGCTCAGAGTACAAACTTTGATGAGATCTACGAAAAGCTGTGCTATATTAAGAACCTGGAGCGGTTTAGTTTTGTTCACTATGTTAGTGACGATATGTCTGATCCTATCTCTGATATAGATTCCAATCCTATGAACAGTGCAGATGTAGACAGAGATATGCAGGAGTTAATCCCCTCTCCGAACCAAACCGGGACCAGGATTAGGACCAAGAAAAAAGAAATAGAAGGATTTCTCGGCTGGGACCAGGTTGGAAAGAAATCGAGCAGTAAAATGCCAATACAGCTTGAATCTGAACCAGTATCCGCTCCTGAAGGTTCTCGAACCTCTTCCCGAAACTCGTCTCCAAGAGCCAACGGAATCCGTTCCTCTAACTCTCCTTTTAACCCTGAGAACCATTCTCCCATCTCAATCATACCTTTTCACCCTGAGTCTAGGGAATCTACATCTCTGAGATCTGGATCAAGAGACAAATCTACAGAGAAACTTCTACCGAGAAATAATAATCCCTCATGTTTTACAAGATCAGAAAGGCGGTCTGGTACTCCCGCTTCAAAAACCGAGTCTCCAGCGCCTAAATCTGATTGTCAGGCCTTGAAATCTGGTCCTCCAGTTTCTAAATCTGGTTCTCCAGTATCGAAATCAGGTTCTCCAGTCTCTAAATTTGGTTCTCCAGCTTCTAAATCAGGTTCTCCAGTCTCTAAATTTGGTTCTCCAGCTTCTAAATCTTGTTCTCCAGCCTCTAAATGTGGTTCTCCAGCTTCTAAATCTTGTTCTCTAGCTTCGAAATCTGGTTCTCATACTTCTAAATCGGGATCTCCGAAAGATAAATATCCCGAAAGTTATAAATGCAACAAATGTACAAAAGTGTTCACGGCAAAAGAACTTCTTATTTCTCATTCTTCACTCTGCCCCTGGCGCACAGAGGACGAATCAAAACCCATCTCTGGTTCTAGAAGCTTTAAACTACTCTACTCAACAGTTGGAGATTATTTAGATAGTTCCAGGGAACAAGAATCTTTAGAGGGTAAGCATAAAATATTTTAGACATGATCTAATTCATTCCTTTCTTAAAGCTCCCCCTTAAATGGTACTTACTGGTTTAAAGTTGAATGTCAGATCTCATGATAAACACATTTTCTCTAGTCCAAAATTAAATTAAATAAGACTCACAGGGACGTCCTACATCCATATTGAAAAGATTAATTCAATCATTGATATTATCCGTGTACTAATATATGCCTGTATAGATGTGAAGGATGAGAGACCCTACCTGGTTAAGTTTGAAGATGCTCAGGGTAGAGAGCACACCTGGGTTGATGAGTACGAGGAGAACGGATTACCAGCTCTATATGTAGATGGGAAAGGAGAAGGACAGGTATTTTCTAAGAAAGGTTTCCTTTATTTATGTATAAAAAGTATTAATCTGTGTTTTTGATGTCTGTTTGGATGTCCGAATATAACTCAGGAACCCCTTGACCGATTGACCTCAAATTTTGGTTGTGGAACTCTGGAGAACTTGAGATTCTAAGTTGAGTGGGTCGACTTTTATAGGGAAAAATAGCTAAAACCATAATTTACGACTAAGCGCGGGTAAACAGGTTTAGTAACTATGAGTACCCTAGGCTGGGTTCCCAAGCTAGTAAAATATAAATGTTTAGGTTTGTGCATTTGAGCTAAAACAAGCCTTAGCTCATGAAGAAAAGATTCCCCAGAACCTGCAAGATCTTATTCTCAAATCAGGAAACTGAAAGATATTTGGGATTCCGAAAATTTGTTATTTCCAATAAAATTTACATTTCAACGTGTCTACAGTACTTAAATAATTTATAAGAAGGTGTTAATGTTGTAAAATTATGTTAACAATATGTAAAGGAACTGAGTTCTTATCACAACCTCAAATTGTCAAATCCATATATGTTTTCAATTCAATATGCCAGACCTTGAATTGTTTTTTGATCAAATAGTCTAATTTTAAATATCAAAAGGTTAAACCATCATGTTTCAAAGATAAAGGGATTAGATGAGTTTGTGGTGAGAATTCAGTTTCTTTGGTGGTGATCTTATTATCATGTGGTGTGCAAATATCATCAATTGTAAAAATATTTTATTACATTTATATAAAAAACCTTTAAAATTGAGCAGTGGACATTTGCTGTGATATACAGGGTGTCCCAAGAAACATGACAGTTGGTGAATAGTTTTAAATGTCTTCTTCCATATACTTTATCAGATATTAAATACTTTTTGAGTTTATTTCGTTAAGAAAATATTGAACTTAAATATATTTTACTATAATATTACTCAGGACTGGCATATAATTTATCTTTTTTATTATTCTCTTTGGTATCAAACAACTGAACAAATTAATGAAGAAGATATTTTAAACTATTCATCAACTGTCATGTTTCGTGGGACACCCTGTAGTTAAATGAAGGTGGGAGAAGGTTTGTCATTAAATTTAAGAACGTTAAAAAATTCTTCAGTTGCATCACCCCCTTCCCCTCCCCCCCATTAGAAAACGGTTTTACATCCAAAGAACAACTGATAAAAGTTGTGAAAAATGTCAATTAAAAATTAGTCGTGTTAGTATCAATATTTAAATATGAACAAGAAAGTTAATTTTTGAATTAAGCCACGTGAAATTCGATCCTTATTCCTTATGCTATTGTTGGAAAAAAATGACCTAAATCTCTAGATTCGCTTAATTTGATCTTAGTTTTTGGCACTCCAGCACTCCAGTCTTTATTTTGATAATGTTCATACTCATGAACCAACCAATCCCTTCCTGTCCTTCGAGTCTTCTTTAATTTGATAATGTTCATACTCATAAACCACCTAATCCCTTCCTGTCCCTCAAGTCTTCTTTGTTTTTATAATGTTCATACTCATGAACCAACCAATCCCTTCCTGTCCCTCAAGTCTTCTTTATTTTGATAATGCTCATACTCATGAACCATCCAATCCCTTCCTGTCCCTCAAGTCTTCCTTGTTTTGATAATGTTCATATTCATGAAATAACCCGAAACCCCCCAGCACTTCATTCTTCCTTGTTTTGATAATGTTCATACTCATGAACTAACCCCCCCCCCCCTGCACTTCAGCCTTTTTTGTTTTGATAATGTTCATATTCATGAATTATGCCCCGCGGATTTCAGTCTTCCTTGTTTTGATAATGTTCATACTCATGAACTATCCCCCCCTGGCCCCCCTGGCAATCCTATACAATGAGTTTGGAAAGAAGGAAAGACCGAAACCCCTGCCAAAAGATAGACCCCCCTCCTCCCTCACAGTCAATAATTTTGGCAGACTTTCAAACTTTTACAATCAATTCTGGCATAGACTTGGAATACCATTCCAAATATACCAGATATATGTACACATTATGCATAGTAAAGATTTTATCCACATGTACTGAAATTATACTTACTTTTTCTACCAAAACAAAAGTAAAATTTCAACTCTTGACAAAATCCAAAGCTCTGAACGGATTAAAATATATTTGGTATATGCAAACTTCTTTACGTATAAAAAACGTTCTAACATATAACATAATATCTCCCATGGTTATTAATATGATAGGATTTATTTTGAACCCAATTAAAACACATAGATATGATATAAAAGAAAATGTGAATGAAAATATAGGACTATGTATACGTAGACAAGAATAAAGCTTATATAAAGGAAGCATAGAAGTATTAAGAACATTATATTCAGTGGACTCAGGAGTAAAGGGTTTATAACGGGAGGATCTAGGTTTAGGAGAAGAGGATCTAGGTTTTGGAGTAGAGAATATAGGTTTAGGAAGAAAGGATCTAGGTTTAGGAGTAGAGAATCTGGGTTTAGAAGTAGAGGATCTAGGTTTTGGAGTAGAGGATCTAGGTTTAGGAGCTGAGGATCAAGATTTAGAAGTATAGAATACAGATTTAGGAGTAGAGGATCTAGGTTTAAAAGTAGAGGATCTAGATTTAGGAGTAGAGGATCTAGGTTTTGTAGTAGAGGATCAAGGTTTAGGAGTAGAGGATCTAGGATTAGGAGTAGAGGATCTAGATTAAGAAGTAGAGAATGCAGGTTTAGGAGTAGAGGATCCAGGTTTAGGATTAGAGGATCTAGGTTTAGAAGTCAAGGGTCTTGGTTTAAAAGTAGAGGATCTAGGTTTAGAAGTAGAGGATCTAGGTTTAAGAATAAAGGATCTAGTTTTGGGAGTAGAAAATCTAGGTTTAAGAATAGAGAAATCTTGGTTTAGAAGTAGAGGATCTAGGTAAAGTCTAGGATTAGGAATAAGGAGTTCTAGTGGAGCATGAATGTCTAGCTGAGGAAGAAGGGGAGCGAGCTCTTTTTGAGGATGAAGGTGGGGGAGGGGTGTAAAGAATTCTGGGTTTTCTTTAATTCTTCGCAGGTGGACGCATTGGACAGACGTGATTCATCAGCTGTTTGTTCTTCATAAAACTTCTTCCACAGAAATGACAGGTTCCCGTATTCCTCTGAAATGTATTATAGAGGAATTCAGTTTAGAAGAAAGAAATGATGTTAGTTATATCTCTTTCCGCATTATGGAACTGAGTACTTTCCACAAAATCTAATTTTCTAATCCTTTTCTCTTTTTGCAACCCTTTGTCGTACACCTTTGACATTTTAAACTATGAATTTGTTAAATGAAAAAGTTTGAAATACCAAAAGTTTACACCATCAGAATGCCAAGATATAATAATTAGAAATTTGGGTTAGTAGCAAGAACATAGTTCCTTTAAAGGGAGTGACCGGCAACGTATGGTAGTTGAACTGATAATTCAGTTTTGTAAAGATTTTTTTTAGGATTCATTGGGATCTATCAGACGTTTTTACGGTGCATATTTGTTAAGCAAGCGTGCAAATTCAATTTTTAAAATTCTCCTTCATTTTCCATTCTGGAGAGATGCTTTTGAGAATCATTTTTTTAAATAACAACGACGGAAAATGTAACAAAAATTCTAAATATTTCTTCAAATTCTTCAAATTTCATCGTTTAGTTAGTTTACTGTCGATATTTTGTTACATTTCTCGTGGTCGTCATTGAATAATTTAAAAAAAACTTATTCTCAAAACCATCCCTCCAAAATGGACAATCTATTAGGATTTTAAAGATTGAATTCGCACTCTTGCTAAACAAATATGCACCATAAAAACGTCTGATCGATAGTTCTCAAATGATTCCTAAACAATTACTCTATAATACTACATTCACAGTTCAACTACCATACATTGCCTGTCACTCCCTTTAAAGGAACCAGTCCCCTCCTAGCAACGAAAACTAAGAACCCCCCCCCCCATATACTAAATATATCCGGTGAGAAACCCGGAACTAGAATCTGTTGATACCTGAACTGAAACTGAAGCTGGAGAGATCAATGTTGAATCCTTGAGTTTAACACTGGAGAGAGAAAGCGGAGAGTGTAATGCCGGAGGGAGGATGGATAGATGTGAGGTTGGAGATGGTTGGCTCTGAGAGGTTAAATGTAGAGGGGAGGGGAGGGATGTATGTCCTGCAGAAGGATGAGAGAAGAGAAGAGGTCTTCGAACCATTCTTATTGGAGAAGACTGGTTACTCCGTTCCTCTAAACAAAAGTCATGTTATAAAATATTCGTTTTTGGTCTCTGATCATACGAAATATTCCTTGATCATTTAATTGATCATTCACATGGACTTTTTATTTTGTCTATGTCTAGACTACTCCCGTAGTATACTCTAGGATACTCCCCTGGTATACTCTAGACTACTCCCCTGATATACACTAGACTACTCCCCTGGTATACTCTAGACTACTCCCCTGGTATACTCTAGACTTCTCCCCAGGTATACTCTAAACTACTCACCTGGTATACTCTAGACTACTCACATGGTTTACTCTAGACTACTCCCCTGTTATAATCTAGACTACTCCTCTAGTATACTCTGAACTACACCCCTGGTATACTCTAGACTACTCCACTGGTATACTCTAGACTACTCCCCTGGTATACTCTAGACTACTCCCCTGGTATACTCTAGACTACTCCCCTGGTATACTCTAGGCTACTCCCCTGGTATACTCTAGACTACTCCCCTGGTATACTCTAGACTACTGAATAGTCTATATATTTATATATATATGACTATGTATGGTGTAGAGGAGGTGGAGTAAGGTTGGGTGTATATGTTGGTTGAGTTGGCAGAGTAAAGGTCTAGAATCTGCCAAGGAATAATATCGCTATACCTCGTCCTGCCAACTAGTATTCAATCTACGACATGCCAACGGTTTACGAACCCTCCGCCAAGAAATTCTGAAACTCGTGGTTTTTCTGTCATAGACAATATTTCTAGATCTTTCTTCTACACTCCTTAAATATTTGTCAGATTTCATTTTCTCATCAATCCATCAATCTAATTATTAATTCATTGTTGATTTTCTATTTTCTGTTTACAGATTTCTCATTATGCCTTTCAACAATGAAAGATTGATTTCAACAAGTATATTTCGTAGTATTTTGGTGTATTCTATGTGTTTCTCGCTGTATTGTTTTGATTGTTTTCTGTATTCCTGAGTATAAACACGTATGTGCGAACATATATTTCTTTGTTTCTCTTTTTTTCTTAGTATTTCTCTCAGTTATCAACTACTTTTCATTTATCTGTTTATTTATACTGTAGTTTTCTTGTTTGTTTATATATCTGCATATCTGTGTGATTTTCTCTATTTAACTAATTGCTCTAATTATCCCTGTATTTCTCTATATTCAACTAATTATCCCTTTTCTCTATATTCAACTAATTATCCCTGTATTTCTCTATATTCAACTAATTATTTCTCTATATTCAACTAATTATCCCTGTATTTCTCTATATTCAACTAATTATCCCTGAAAATCTCTATATTCAACTAATTATCCCTGTATTTCTCTATAATAAACTATAATTATCCCTATATTTGTCTATTCTAAACTAATTATTTCTATATTTATCTATTCTAAATTAATTATCCCTGCATTTCTCTATTCTAAACTAATTATCCCTGTATTTCTCTATAATAACAAACTTATCCCTATGTTTCTCGAAAGAAAATTAATTATTCCCGTATTTCTTTGTATTATCTGGGTTTGATCCAACCTTCTGATGAACATATTGTTTTATTTCATACTTGGATCAAAATTCATCTTTCTTGCCAAACTGTTGTATAGAGTGTATGAAACCTGGTGGGATGAGTAAACTATTTAAATAACTGAAGTTACTGTTTAGATTTAAGTACAGGGTTACCCACAAAGGATGAGACTTCAGAGACGACTGTACGGAATTTATCCAGTCTTTTTTCTTACAATTGTGGTATCCTACAGCTGTAACGGAATTGATTCTTTGCCCAAATTGAGTTTGTTGGATAAAATAATTTAAGTTTGAAATATCAAAGGTTTACACCATAAAGGGATCAAAAAGATTTAAGATCGGTGTCGCATTAAAAAACGCCTGGGCGTGAGATTATGTCTGGGGTACTGTGATTAGGTAAACTACCCGGCCGTAATATTTCCCTGGGGCTCATTTTAACGTATTATAGTTTTGTTTTAAATCTCTAGCTTACTTATTTCTGCTTTCTAACTCGTAATCAAGGTAATATACTAAAGGTAGGGTTAGTAGGGTTTCTGAACACTTTGACTAATTTAAACTGCTAGCAATTAGTTTTTATAAAAATATCATTAATAAAGATCGTAAACAGATATCGGAACTTTCCTGCTGTTTCTTTGCCTTAAACCAGTTTTTGTACAGTAAGATGTAAGCTAACCCTACCCCCCCCCCCCCTCCTACCTTTAGTATAGATACTTTGCTCGGCGGAGTATGTGAACAAAACCTACCGACCCAAAAAATGTTTATCTCCTAAATTCTATCTGTGTAATCTTTGTTTTACCTCTTTTATACTCATCAAATCTTTCTCCGTTCTCCTCCTCATCCTTCTCCTGCTTTACATAAACCTGAATATTTCATAGTTTCAAAATCCTAGTCAAATAATGTATAGCGGACAGTTTATAGGATTAGTTTTTTCTGTGATTTTCTTTTCTGGGTATTGTGATAAAAACGTTTTGAGATGACAGAAACGCAAACTGATTTACTTTTTGGTGAAAACATCCTTTTATTTGGAAATAATTACATCTTTAAAACCCCCTGTGCTAGTTAATAGAAAGTAAATGTTAAAAAACGTGGAAAAACGGATTTCCGAGAATAAGGACGAGACGGGGTAAGATTAGGAACAAGAATTTTCACCTCACTAACTTTGATAATTTGCTTCTTCTGAGAACTCTGTTCCTCTGCTCCAAGTTCATTCTCAATATTTTCCTTCATACTAATCCCAATATTCCTGGACGCATCAGTAAACTTTCGCTTTCTCTCCGACCCTCTCTCTTCATTCCCATCCTTGGTTCCTGCTCTTCGTCCTGGTTCAGGTGGACTCCCATCCGAACCTGACTCATATCTAGGCCGTTTTGACAGGTTTAAAGTATCCGTGTCTGTTGATTCTCTCTTATCCTTGTTATCAGGTTTAGGGGAGACGGATGGACCAGAAGATTTTTCAAGATCAGCAAAGGAAGGATCTCCCTCGGCCAGTCCTCTGGAAATATTCATTATTAATACATTATATTATATTATCAGCTCTTACATTACATTTTCAGCTCCTACATAATATTATCCGCTCCTACATTATATTATCAGCTCCTACATTATATTATCAGCTCCTATATTATATTATCAGTTCCTACATTATAATATCAGCTCCTACATTATATTATCAGCTCCTAAATTACATTATCAGTTCCTACATTATCTTTTTAGCTCCTATATTATATTATCAGCTCCTACATTATAATATCAGCTCCTACATTATAATATCAGCTCCTACATTATATTATCAGCTCCTACATAATATTATTAGCTCCTATTATATATGATCAGTTTCTACATTATATCATCAGCTCCTACATTATGTTATTAGCTCCTTTATTATATCATCAATTCCTACATTATATTATCAGTTCCTACATTATATTATCAGCTCCTACATTATATTATCAGCTCCTACATTATCTTATTAGCTCCTATATTATATTACCAGTTCCTACATTATATTATCAGCTCCTATATTATCTTATTAGCTCCTACATTATATTATCAGTTCCTACATTATATTATCAGTTCCTACATTGTATTAACAGCTCCTACATCAGTTCTACATAATATTATCAGCTCCTACATTATATTATCAGCTGTTACATTATATTATCAGCTCCTACACTAAATAATCAGCTCCTACATTATATTATCAGCTCCTACATTATATTACCAGCTCCTACATTATATTATCAGCTCCTACACTAAATAATAAACTTTTACCTGATTCCTAAAGATTTTGCAGCTGAAATAAGACTGAAGAGTTCTGTTTGAGGAACACTAACTTCTCCTCTATACATATACTGGAGTAATCTCTCGAAATCTCTGCTGCTAACATCCTAAACCAAGATACATTCAATTCTTCACCATTTCATTAACAGGAATTTATTTACTTTTTGATACAAGAAATCAATGTAAATGAGATGGACATCATTCAAACTTTTGAGTTTACAGTTGGTTTTACTTTTCCTTCTGTGAACACTTTATCAAACTGTTAAAACGCAATATGAAAATACTTTCCCTTCTGTGAACACTTTATCAAACGGTAAAAACGCAATATGAAATACTTTCCCTTCTGTGAACACTTTATCAAACGGTTAAAACGTAATATGAAAATACTTTCCCTTCCGTAAACACTTTATCAAACGGTAAAAACGCAATATGAAAGTACTTTCCCTTCTGTGAACACTTTAGCAAACGGTTAAAACGTAATATGAATATACTTTCCCTTCCGTGAACACTTTATCAAACGGTAAAAACGCAATATGAAAGTAATTTCCCTTCCGTGAACACTTTATCAAACGGTAAAAACGCAATAAGAAAATACT
The DNA here is from genome assembly GCF_000591075.1 of Eurytemora carolleeae. Classification (NCBI taxonomy): domain Eukaryota; kingdom Metazoa; phylum Arthropoda; class Copepoda; order Calanoida; family Temoridae; genus Eurytemora; species Eurytemora carolleeae. The sequence goes on from NW_019397354.1 coordinate 63,714, forward strand.
TTCCTCGCAGAGAGTGCAGGTTGGATATTACGATATCTTCAGTTCCTCGCAGAGGGTTCAGGTTGGATATTACGATATCTTCAGTTCCTCGCAGAGGGTGCTTGGATATTACGATATCTTCAGTTGCGTTTTTTTCCCCGATTTAAGAAGAACATCAGTTTTTCAAAAAGATTGAATTACTTCAATTTTAATATTTATATAACAATACCTTGTAAACTATTCTGTTTATCTAACTCCATACCTGGAGAAGTATTTTTATATTTGACCCTATCTTTAGGAATATTCTCTATATCTTACCCTACCTGGAGAAGTATTCTGTATTTCTAACCCAACCTGGAGAAATATTTGATAACTAAACCTACCTTGAGAAGTTTCCTGTATATATAACCCTACCTTGAGAAAGATGACGGGATGCTTCCCCTCCCCATTGTGTCCTGTAACGACCAGCCTGAAGTAGTGTGAGGAGAGTGCCAGTACTAGACGATGGGCGGAGTACATGGTTTCTCCCGCCCACACGCTTACATCAGTCAGTACATCCCCTGGGGTAGTATAATTTTTAACATAGTTCAAGGCATAATAATCATTAAAAGTGGGTCATTATAATAATCATTATTTTTTTCAGGATGATACTAATAAAAACAATTGCGATAGTAATACTAATTATTTTTATGACAGTAATGATGATAGTAAAGAGTGATTGTAATAATGATAATTATTATTAAATGATCAGGAAACAATATGTGGTATTCAAGATAAATAATAATAATTATATAGAGGAATAAAAATCGTTCATGTTAATAATTTTTATAAATATTATTGTTATCATAATCTTTAATGTTATTTTCATCATCATCATCATAATTCTATTTTTAAGAACCAGAACACAACGTACATCAATCATAAGAAGAAGGTAATCAAGATAAATGGTTATAACACTAATAATAATAATACCTGATGCCAGCTCCGACATTGCGGTAATAATCGAGGCATGATGATCGTTCCAAGCAAGAAGATATTCCTCACACATCCTTCCTACTCCGTGGTTCCTCGGTAAATGTTGTATATCTAGGATCTGCGTAAACATTTGGCTCAGCTCCAACTCTGCTCACCATGCTTGCCAAATCAATATAAACATATATATATATATATGTATATATATATATATATATATATAGATATATATATATCACATAACATCTCCTCCAACAATAACCTACCTTTATTTATAAAACCAAGAAAAAGGGTCTGTTAACGTGATTCAGGTTAAATCCTGGTACTCAAATCAATCGTTGAAAGGAATTGAGTCCTTACCACAAACCCTGATTTTATATCCCCATATCTTTGCAACCCAATGTCGCGGACCTTAGATATTTTAAACTATGAATTATGTTAGATCGAATAGTTTAAGTTTGAAATATCAAAGGTTAAAACCATCAAGTGGCAAAGATACAGGGATAAGAAAATTTGAATTTTTGGCAAAGACTCATTCCTTGGTATGTAAATAAGGAATCAAACTCACTGTCTTTAAAACATATATAGATACTTTTAATTCATTTTCCATAATAACCAAAATTGTTTAGATTTAATTTGAAAAACTTAAAGCACTTTAAAGGGTGTATCCAAAAAAACAGTAGTTAATTTGACATTAAAAATATTTACAAAAAATGTCCGATCTAAGGGTGCAAACACATTGGATCAGGATCGGTGTTGCGTACTTTTCCAAGTGCGACTTCCCAAATGATAATTTCCGAAGTGACAACTTCTTAAATAATAAGATAAGGATAAACGGCATTTTCCCATGGATGAGGGCATTATTAAATGAATAAAGTTTGTTACTTCATTTTTAACATTTTGGCTGCATACACCGGACACTCCTTTTTTTTAAAAAATCTTGATATATAACTAGAACTTTCAAAGCAAGACAATTCATAAAGTCTTTCTTGCTTGTATGGAAATCTGCTAAATGCCTTGCCGGGGCTAGAGTAAACACTGCTGAAAACATTTCTAATTTAACCATCAATTATATTTATAATTTATTTGTGTAAATTCTAAACTTTATCCTATGTAATATAGCCTTGTTAAAAAGTATTTCTCTAAGGTTAACAACATAGAATACGGAAATTGGAAAACAAAACTCTTACAATTTGTTTTGGCTGTGGTTAGGTTAGGTTAGTGGGCCGAGCGCTGAAGCTATAATTTGATTTTAGGAAAATAAAGCACATTATCTAAAGTTAGGTTAGGCCCTCTGAGGCTCCGAAGGTTACAATGGGGGGGGGGGAGGCTGAACTCTGCGACTGGGATGGGTTAGGGGGCCGTGCACAACAGATGTAATTTGATTTCAAGAAAATGTAGTACATCAAATAGATTGTCGAGTACAAGTATTGACAACCTATTTGTAGTCTATTATAAAAGGTTAGGTTAGACCCTCTGAGGCGCCGCCGCAGACTACAATGGGGACCGAGCGTTGCGGCTAGGACGGGCTAGGGGGCCGGGGCTGCAGCTATAATTCAATTTTAAAAAATATAGTACATTATCTAAGGTTAGGTTACAAAGGGGGGGGGGCAATTACTGCGGCTAGGACAGGCTGTTCACTTGGGAAATTGTCATTTCGAAAAATTTAAATTTGGGAAGGTGCCTTATTTCCTTCATGGGGAAGTTGTCACTTGGGAAATTTTCATTTGGGAAAACATACATTTGGGAAGTTCCCACTTGGGAAATTACCTATCATCATGCAGATCATCTAAACTAGACAGAAGGAAAACCACTTTGTGACGTCACGTGACTATAGTTTTTAGTAGAAGTAAATATTTCCATTAACTCATAGCGCCGATTGAAAAATTCAAAACTCTGATGGTGTATTTCTGGACCTACGCCCATCCGTCCTACTGCCAATCCGACCTACTAGCACGTGGTTTTACAGCTGCTAGATGGACTTCGGACCGAAGCGCCCGGCCTCCTAGCCTGTCCTAGCCGTGGCGCTCGGCCCCCTAGCCGCAGTGCTCGGCCCAGAAATTCTCTTAACCTAACCTAACCCTCAAATAATACAAAAATAAACAGCTGTCGTATGTCGGATGTCGGACTCGGACTCGGTAGAAGAGCGGATCAACATTACCAATTTGAGATAGATAGAAAGATAGATGTTACTGCCAAACTTTTTCTATTGGTTCAGAATAGACCACAAACACATGACTGAACCGTGATTAGATCAGGCGCTAATGGACTCGGCATACAGGAGTGCATGACATCGTAGCTCCACTAGCTTGGATTGCACAAGCATGAGAAAAGAAAATTAATTTGGTTACATACAGGGTGTCCCAAAAAACATGGGAATTCAGTGACGAATTCGATATCGTCTTTGTTATGAATTAGCATTGTAATACCTAATTTCAAAAGCCATAATATTATTATGTCTGATAGAGTTTATTTTATGAAAAGGGTAAAAGACTGTAAAGATGTGTCTATAATGTCTCCGCAAGATGAACAGTGAATACGGACAAGTTTACTTTGTTTGTATACTGTAATTTTCTTGTTTTACTAAGTACAACCGTATGCAGTCAAAACATAAACAAACAAAATGTAAACATAGCAGACGAAACTCTTACAGATTACAGCTTTCTCAGTAGGTATCACTATACTAAATCAAAGAATTATTTGAAAAGACGATATCGAATTCGTCACTGAATTCCCATGTTTTTTGGGACACCCTGTATTAGAAATATAAAACATTTTTGTTCTGCTCAATAACTCTGAAATTAAAGGAGTTATGATTGAAAACATTTCAGGATCAATCTTGTACTGATATACTTACAATTTCAAATCAAATCATATAATTTTCTGCAGTAATAATAAATCAAAACAGTTATGAACAAAACATTAGTATACTAAATATATATAAAATTACTGCAGCAGGAGAGCTTTGATAGCTTAGATCCGTTTTCACACAGCTCTCCTATCATCTTTAAGACAATAATTTGTTAAGAAGGTTAGAGATGGCAGTTAGTTTAGTTTGACGTGAACTAAAGTTTTTGCAGGAAACTTAACAAGTTGGACTTCTCAATTCTAAATACAGGGGACAAATATTGCATCTAATGAGCTTTCCAAAATGTGGTCTACCTTCTTTGTATCTTAAAAGTTATTAGACATTTGAACCGTTATGTTGATTTTAAATAAACTGGAATTTTAAAATATTTCCCAAAATCTCAGTCAATTTTCAAGGTAAAAAAATGGTAGACCACATTTTGGAAATCCCGAGACTAGAAGTTTTCAGTTTTGTTCTAACTCGGATATTACAAAATTATTTTAACGAAATAATCCCGCATGGACCAAAAACAATATAAAAGTCGTCATTAATTCCCATGTTTATTGGGACACCCTGTAGTTTTTGAATAGATTTGTTGCTTATATGTTCTTTCAGGATCAAAATTTGGCAGAGTGCAAGAAAAGCAATTGTTTTCAAAATCGTGTCTTTCTTAGATTATGCCAAACTTTGACACTGACAGAAAATATAGGAAAAGTTTCTGAACTTTTTTATTAAAAAAGTTTAATAAAAGCAACCCTTTTAAATTTTGGAAGTTTTAATAAAAGTTTTCAGAAAACGATCCAAAACGATCCAAAACGATCCAACAACACTTGGTGTAAAATAAAAACGAGAAGTTACTTGAGCGTAAAAATTCTTTTCTTAGTTATGAGATTGACGTGAATTTGAATTGAATCGTAAGTATTGGTAATGTTTTCCAACCATCAGCCTCCAAGCTTTTCTTTAAGCATCTTGGGAATCTAGGAACAAGGCTAAAACCAAATCTCAAATTAAACTTAAATATATAAAAAGTAGAACTTGTGTGAGAATATGAAAGAAGAAAATGAAAAATATCAAACACTCCGAACTCTTTCAAATCTATTATGAAATGTCGTCTTCCATGTCTTCAACATAAATTGTTAAATTGACAATTTTATGGATTTAGTGCATTGAAATATGAATGAAATCACTAAAATATAGATCTGAAAGTTACATATTTTAACAAATATATTCAAAAAGGCTACATAAACTTGACTTAATTACTAGTTAATGTTTGTCAACAAGTAATAAAGCCCCCGAAATGTTTAAAAATTGAAATATAGCCCAAGCTCTGGACAATGAATTCATGCTTAATCTTCCATATTTTTGTACTTGCAAAGGCGAAATCATTTCGCTATCCCCCCACATTTAAAGTATTTTTCCAATTTTTGAACAAAATCATGACCCTATTGAATCCCTGATATTTACATTGCAACCCTAAAAACAGGACCACAATGTTAGATTGCAACCCTAGGGATGCAATCTAATTAATTTGTCTGTCAAGAAATTGCGGGTTTACAACTCCGAAAACATGAATTAGATTTGATTTCTCAACTCAAAAATATGGGTTACAAAACTAAATAGATTTTACAGTTTTTTAAACCTGGAAAAGGTAGATTTTGATGTAAATTAAAATATTATTATTAATATTTCCTTCTATATTTATTAACTTCCTAAGAGATAAAAAGTTATAAATCAATCAATTCAAACCAGAACTTAAAATATTTAAAACATTTGTATTTTTCATTTCATGTTAAAAAGCTAATTTTTTTTCTATACTTTGGTTCTGTAAACGCCAGCGCAGCTATATATCCTAATCAAAGAATTAAATCCTTGAAACCATCAGCAATTTCCCTTTTATACTTCACATTTGAGATTTTTCTAGATTTCCAGGATAAAGTGGTTAAAATTCGATATGTGTGTAACATATAAAGTAAGCATGGCATCTTAATAATGGTTTTTATTGTTATTTTTTAAGGACGCCCCCCCCCCCA